>NC_051064.1:23979000-24279000 GCF_004664715.2 Peromyscus leucopus | reverse complement strand
TTATGTCAGCTGGACATGGAGGACCCATGGGAAGGTAACCACTGAACTTTGCAAGGCAAGATGGTCCTTCAGGTTCCTGTTTTGCAGAAGAAACTGCCAGATATTCTACAGGACACAGAAAGAAGCAACTGAGAGACTTTAGGCCTCTAGGCTGAAGATGGATGCCCCATCATTTCAGAGGAACTTTGGATTACTGTCCAGGTATCCAGCAGTCTCTGTCATTCTAGAGTTTGGGAAGTTACTTACAATGTTCTTCCTGTTTACTTAGGTAATATTATATCCTTCTGGGGTCTTTGATGTAGTTGAAGACTAGATAGTTATAATTTTCCTTGGTTATGATAAAAGATAAAATAGATATAAAACTTTAGGCTAAAAAATGTAGACTAGATGGAATATTTTCTTTAATTTTTCCAAATTCAAATACACTAGATATTGAAACTATAATTCTTGTTTGATAACTGTTTTTGTTATATATAATTTTACTATGTTAAAGATAAAACTTTCCTTTTTAGTTAGACAGAAAAGGGGAAGTGCTGTGGGTTGTTCTGTATGATGTGAATATGTGTTGCTCTGATTGGTTGATAAATAAAACACTGATTGGCCAGTAGCCATGCAGGAAGTATAAGCAGGACTGGCGGATAAGGAGAATTCTGGAAAGCAGAAGGCTGAGTGAAGAGACACCAGCCCACCATCCAGGGAGCAGGATGTAATGACAAACAGGTAAAGCCATAGAACATGTGGTGACATATAGATTAACAGAAATGGGCTGAGTTTAAATGTAAGAGCTAGTCAATAGGTAGCCTGAGCTAATGGCTGAGCAATTTTAATTAATATAAGCCTCTGTGTGTTTATTTGGGTCTGAGTGGCTGTGGGACCATGGGTCCAGTGCGGGGCTTGGGGAACCTGGAGAGAAGCCCTCCAGCAACAAATGGCGCCCAACGGCTCGAGTTTCCACCTTAAACCTGAGAATATTTAATAACCAATTCTAAACAAAGCCAAAACCAGGTTCCTGCTTCTTGTCTCATATGGGCAGTTAGAAGCCGCAAAACGCAGGTTTCAACACTGGTGGATTCCTGGCGTGTGCGTTTGACCATCAGTATGGTAGGAATGAGGCGTCTGCCAGCGGCACTAGTCTTAGTCTTCACTAGTATTTTAAAAAAAAAAAAAGAGGCTTCTGGGCTACAAGCTGCTTTGATAAGAAGCATAGACCCACTATTTCTGAGAATTGATGGCTCCCAGAGCTGGCAGAAAATGTACCACTGCCATGTTGGGAAGCTGAAGTGGGCGGAGCCAGCAGCCGCAGTGCTGTTTCAGGCTTAAAAGGCTACAGTTTAAAGCTGTAAGTTCGCAATAAGACTGATTCAGATGAAATAGTTTATAATGCATGTAAAAATGTACATAGGCTTAAAAGAAAAAAAATATATACCGTTATATAAACAAATAGTATCTAAAAATAAAGTTTAAAAAAAACAGTGAAGGTAATAAGCCATGTAAAGATGGCTACCACACATAAAATCTGGATTATGTTGTCTTTGATATTCGTAACTAAAGAAAAACATTTAATTGTAAAAGCTGTTCACTTATGCCAAAATGTAAATTTTAAAGGTATCTTGACTTCAAAATTTGGATATAAGGATATGTTGCTTTGGAAAAGAGGTTCTGCTTTTGTTTCCACAGAAAACTAGAGGCTGTGGATTTGTTCCAGATTAAGATACATCAGGTTTCACCAGCCAAGACCCCCTGAAAGGTCTCCGATGACACCATGGCCCAGATGATCCAACATCCAGAGTGGTTTCAAGGCAACTGGTTCACACAATACAGCCTCACGGACTACCTCATAGGCCTAAAATTTTCTTTGTGTCCCCATAAGATACAGTGCCCCCCTCCAGCAGGAAGTAGGGAGAGATGCTACACCCAAATTCCCAAATATACCAAGCTGGCTTTAGAGGTGGAATTGGCTCACTCCCCCTCTAAACCCAGACATATTGCTAAAACAAAAGGTTGAGAGAGTCTTCTGTCCCATATCAGAAGAGCCCTATGGTGTGGGACAGAGAAAAACCAATATTTTTATTTAAAACAGGTTGATTATAAATGCAATCTCTTTCTAAAGAAGAAAGGGGATATGGTATAGAAATATAGGAGGATATAGAGATGATAAGATAAAAGGGTAGATTAATGAACCTACTTTTAAAGAACAGCTTGTTTAAAATGTTTTACATTGGTATAGATTTTAGTTTATGTTTAAAATGTTTTACATTGGTATAAATTTTAGTTTATTGATACAAACTTGAAGTTAATTTTGTTATACTATATATATATTTCTATTCTTGTTTGAGGTATTATGTTTAACTCATTTAAAATTGTAATGGATAATTAAAAATAGATTAATAATTAGTCATCTATGATAATTATATTTGTAGCCATGTTAGTTAAGTCTTCTAGGTATACATAGATATATTTCAGATAGATAGGTAACCTTCAAACACTTCATAGACCTAGAGAATATGGCATTTAAATAACTTAGAATTCTGTTGATGTGAGACACAATTGCTCCTGACTGCACCAATTGATCCCGAGAGAATGTTGGGCTTCTAAGACATTTCGATTTGGAAGTTTGTCTTTTTGGCACAAAATGGCCTACTGGGCAAAGAACTGCCCTTGCCTTGATGGCTGACAGTACAAATGCAATGCTGTCCTTTCTGGTCAAGTAGGACACAAGGAAAGCGACCACTGTACTCTGCCAAGACAGGGTAAGATGGTCTCTCAGAATTCCTGCTTCTGAAAATGGTCTGTCAGATACTCTAGGCCTGTAGCCAATTTAAATGCACCAACAATGCTGAGAAACATTAGGTGACTGTCCAGGCTGCCAGCTGTCTTGGTCTACTCTTGCAAGATTCCCGAAAGTTGCTTCCATCCATCTACCATTTCTCAGGTACCATTATGTTCCTTCTCAGGTCTTTGATGTGGTTAAAGACTAAATAGTTGTAATTTCCTCATTTATGATAAAAGATAAGTTAGATATAAAACCTTAAACTCACAAATATAAGATAGATAGGACATCTTCTTTAATATTGTAACTATAATTCTTGCTTGGTAATTGTTTTGTTTTATGTAATTTTACCATGTTAAAGTTAAAACCTTCCTTTTTAAAAAAAGAAAAAAAGGGGAAGTGCTGTGGATATTGCTCTATATAAATAAAACACTGATGGTCAGTGACCAGGCAGGAAGTAGGTTGCCAGGCAGGAAGTAGGTGGGACAAGGAGAGAGGAGAATTCTGGGAAGCGGAAGGCTGAGGAGGGAGACACTGCAGCCACCGCCAGGACAAGCAGCATGTAAAGACTCTGGTAAGCCACCAGCCACGTGGCAAGGTATAAATTTATAAAAATGGGTTAATTTAAGATAAAAGAACAGTTAGCAAGAAGCCTGCCATGGCCATACAGTTTATAAGTGATATAAGCGTTTGAGTGATTATTTTATACGTGGATTGTGGGACTGCAGGGCTTGGGGAACCTGGAGAGAAGCCCTCCAGCAACAGTCCAGGGGAGCCAGGTGGACCAGGAAAACTTTCACCTACATGTGTGTGTGTTCCAACCAGCAGACATTAACTTCCAACTCAGTCTCTAGGAATTATGGGAAGCTGAGCCTTGCTTCTGAAAGCATTCTGAAAGCATACTGGTCTGTGCAGAATTTATTCATAATCCATCACAATAATTGCACTTGTTGCTACAGGAACTTATTGGTGGTCTTGAGCAATCAATAGCCATGATAGAAAGTAAATTAGGTACAAAATTTTGGACTCATCAAGAAAGGAAAATACAGAGGAAGTATTTTCTCTGACTTTGCTAAATACAAATGGACTGAACATTGTGAACATAATTCTTACCTGATAATTGTTCTTATTGTTTATAGTTTTATTATGTTAGAGTTAAAATCTTTCCTTTTTATTTAGACCAAAAGGGGAAATGTTGTGGAATATTCCTTAACACTGTGTGAGGATGTGTCATTTTGATTTGTTTAATAAAGAGCTGAATGGCCATTAGCTAGGCAGGAAGTGGTTAGGCAGGACTTCTGGGGACAGAGAGAATTCAGAAAAGAAGAAATGAGTGATCAACAGCAGATGCAGAGGAAGCAGGGCATACAGGAGGAGAGGTAAAAGTCACAAGCCACATGACAGCACGTAGATTAATAATAATTTAAGTTATAAGAGAAAGACTTTCTGCAAGAACTTTACATTTTTTCTGCTGTAAATTTCAACACTGCTGTAGAAAGGCCCACTTTCAGGAACACTGAGAACTTTGTACAGTGACCAATCTTTTGTCAGAGGGATCATAAAGGAAACATTATGCCTTCAGAAGAGAGCAGAAGAGCATTTGGATTCCTGCCTTAGTGGGGTTGTCTGGGAGAGAAGTCATTTTTGCTTCTTTATAAGAAAATGAACACCAAAAGGAATGTTTTTATAGGATCTTAAAGAACTAGGTCTGCAAATGTAACTAATGCAGCTGGTTAAGAGTCCTTGCCTAGCTTGCTGTAAACCCTGCATCCAATACCCAGCACTGCACAAACCAGGTAGTGCATATCTGTAATTGTAGCCCCCAAGAATTGGAGGCTGGAGCATCAGGATTTCAGGATTGGGGTTTCTTTTGTTGTAATGAAACACCATTACCAAAAGCAAATTGTAAAGAAAAAGAGTTTATTTCACTCATACTTTGATATAACCGTTCATCATCAAAAGCAGTCAGGGCAGGAACTTGCAAGTAGAAGCTGATCCGGAGGCCATGGAGAAATATTGATTATTTGCTGGCTCTTTATGGTTTGCTAGCCTACTTTCTTATAGAACCTAGGACCACTGGTCCAGGAGTGGCACCACCCACATGGACTTGGCCCTCACACATTAATCACTGATTTTAAAAATACCCTTCAGGTTTGCCTACAGTCTGATATTATGGAGTTTTTTTCTTTTTAATTCAAGTTCCCTACTCTTAGATGACTCTAGCTTGTGTCAAGTTGATATAAAACCCAGCCAAGACAGTTATCCTTGGCTATAAAGAGAATTTAATGCCAAAATACATAAGATTTCCTTTCAAAACTAAAAGTTTAAGCTCAGTGAAAGGTTAAAAATTACTTACCATAATAGTGATTTTAACAGCTTTCAATAATGTTTTAATAGTGCCCCTGGACAAGTAAGTTCTCATTTGGCTCAAGAAGATCAGAGAACTCATAGGTTGGGATATTGGATGGTCCAGCCACAGTTCTATGGATTTGTGGAGGCATGGATGCAGATGCCATGAAGAATGGGGACCAGATAAAGAAAAAAGAAGTTCAGTGGCCTTGACCCAACACCTTCCTTTTCGTATACTGGTTGGAGTTCCTAAGATGTCAGGAGATGATAATAGTTATTGTGTGACATTCCTGATACCATTAACTTTTAAGGAATTCTAGGGTCTAAAGGTTGAAGCAAGAGTTGTGGTGGTAATCTAATTGTACTGAAATGTGATTTTGATTGTATGTTAATAAATAAAGTTGCCCAGGGGTCAGAGCTATTAGAGCCATAGCAAGAGTGTGGCGGTGGTGGCACATGCCTTTAATCCCATAGATCTCTGTGTGTTCAGGGACACAGCCAGCATTGGAGACATATGCCTTTAAGACCTAAGGGGCTGTACATTCAGACAGTGATGAGGCAGTCACGTGTTTGGGTTTACAACCAATGAGAAGGCAGAACAAAATACTATAAATAGATGAACAGACAGGAAATAGGTCTCTTTCGGGAAGCTGGGACACCACAGGCAGAAGGGTGAGATTTTAGCTCTGAGCTCTGACCTCTCGGCTTTCTCTTTTACATTGTTTCTGTGTTTCTTATTTAATAAGACGGTTAGTTACATCTACAAAGAGTAATGGTTTAGGCACAGGAAAATGAAGCCAGGAAGACAGCCATCTCTTGTTCCTCATATACCTGGGGCATGAGAACTCAGGGTTTTGGGGAACACAGGACTAGAGATTTGGGAGGGAAAGGATCTCTCAGGATAGGATCCAGCTGTGAACGGTGACCTCAGAAGCTTGGGCTCTAACGATAGCAGAGGTAAATAGATAGATGTGGTTTGACAAGTTGGCAGCAGAAAAGTATAGTATATGGGCTCGATTGTATGGTTCCATGGCTTCTGGCTACTGCTTATTTCTGCATCTCTGACTAGATTCACAAGGCTGAAAGGGAAGCTTTGCTGGAGGTGTGAACTGTACCAAATGCCCTGTGGTCATTTGTGTACTCAAGATTTTGCAAAGTTGCTGTGTCATTCTCAATTCGAGTCAAAATTCATCTTCTATGTCAGCCATCACCAAACACTACTTTACAACACTCACATCCTATGTTGAGCAGAATAGATACTGATATCCAATAATCTTACAGTTTCCTATTGGAACATAATACAATGCAATTATTTGTTTATCTGCTTGTTCACCTTATTCTAATAGGATATGTATATATATATATATATATGATTTATTTATTATGCATACAGTATTCTGCCTGCATGTGTCCCTGCAGGCCAGAAGAGGGCACCAGATCTCATTACAAGTGGTTGTGAGCCACCATGTGGTTCCCGGGAATTGAACTCAGGACCTCTAGAAGAGCAGTTGGTGCTCTTAACCACTGATCCATCTCTCCAGCCCCTAATAGGAGATATTTAAGGACAGAAATGATCTTAGCTTTGATTCCTAGCTATTATGTGAGTATCTATTCTATGTGTATCTCATTATCTCATTAGTGAATGTGACTTGAAATAAAGAGACCTCCAACTTCATTAGTCTACTATTTTATTTACTTTTCTTACTTTGTTCAAGTTTCACAGTATGATGTAAACTCACATTTTGAGGTTGGCTAACAGATCCAACAAACCCTGTACAGTGAATTAGGGTGTCATATGTGTATAAAGTGTCTTTCCAGTCTGTACCCTCACACTCAGAAGTGCCCACACTTTGTGGTTTATTCTATCAGTTCCATCTCTCCCTCCCTCTGTCCAGTCACCCTTGTTGCCCTTTTCCCCAAAGGTATTTTCTTATAGTGGGGGATCTTTTTCATTCTGTTGCATTTTTGATGCAAAAGATTTTTAATTTATATGAAGTCCAATTTATATGTCGTTTTTTGTCTTTACTCTTCATATCATATCCAGAAATAATTTGAAAATATAGTATTGTGAATTTTCCTCATGTTTCTTGTACAATATTAATTGCTCTAGAGTTGTATGATAATAACTGCATAGCTGTATGATTATAATTCATGCACTGTAATCCCATCACATGGACTCCCATCACATTTCAAAGTATGATGAGCATTGTACAAAATGAAAGAAGCCAGACACAAAAAGACAGCATATGATTCTATTTCCTCTAAGGCAAGAGGAAGGAGGAATGAGGAGCAGCTGCCTAGTGGGCATGGAGTTTTCAGTTTACTGGATGACTGTTTTTACTAGTCCATTGACTTCTAGTGAAGGATGATGATAGTGATTGTTTATATTATGAGATACATTTAAATTGATATACCTAAAGTGGTTTATATGATGTTTTATTATGTGTTTGACCACATCTAAATAAATGAGGAAAAACCTTTTCATAGGTTTTGAGATCAATTTATAGAGCTGTCTTGAAACAGCCTTTCTTGTTGCTGTGTGGATGAGTGACAGTACTCTACCTAATGTTTGGGGCACTTTATTTGCAAATTAAACTAGACTTTTTTTATTAATGAAGATACATATTCAATATATTCATTTATTTTAAAGTAATTGGCCAAGAGTAGGTACAACATGAAGATAAATGATGTACTATCTGTCTTTGGACACATCAAGAGTCTGGAAATTAGAACAAAAGCCTAATTCATCTCTAGGACAGAAACAGACATATAAATCTAATTATCACTGGCCATGAATAAGTACCAGTGAAGACTAGCCAATAAAGTATATGACTTTTTAAATTGTTTTTGAAAAAAGTAGAGCTGTCTCCAACTTCTGCCAGTAATTGTAGAAGGCAGAATAATAACTTCTCAAATGTCAATGTCTGAAATATCATAGCCTGTGAATCTCTGCTTTATATGGACAGGGAAAATTTAGAAGATGTGGTTAAGTTGAGGAGCTTAATATAAGAAAATCAACCTGAAATATCTGTAAATGAGTTACTTTTGTAGCTGTAAACAAAATGCTTATGAGAACAACCTAAAAGGGGAAAAATTATTTTAATTTACAGTTTCAGAAGATTTTATCCATACTTATTTGGCGCCATATCACTGACCTGTTGTCAGGAAGAGCATCATGGCTGCAGGAACATGCGGCATAGGCTGTTCACTGCACAGCAGACAGGAAGGAGAAGCACAGGTGAGAGGCTGAGGGAGGAGAGGAGGAGCGAGAGAAAGAGATCAAGAGCGAGTGAGCGAGCGAGCAAGCGAGAGCAACACATAACACAGAATAATCCCCGCAGGTGGGCTTCACCTCTTCAGGTCACTAGAACAATAGATGTTCAACTCACCAGTTGGTGGGAAGCTCTTCATATTCAAACCATACCCATCTTCATGAGTACATCAGGTGGGTCCTCTCCTGGCTGTGGTCAGAGGGCAACATGATTATGTAGAGAAAACCCCAAAGATGGTAGTGTTGTGATATGGCCCACTGGAGCTGGCTTTCATGGCAGAGGAAGGAAGCAGTAAGCTAAGAGACACAGGCAGCCCCCGAAAGCTGGAAAAGAAAACCAAGCTGAGTCTTAAAATAACATAAAGAGGCAGGAGACTCCCTATGAAGTTTCAAATTCCCCACTGCAACCATTCTTCAAAAAGTTACCACTAGCTGAGTTCCAGCACTGACTAAAGAAGAGTACCCGAGAGCCCCAGAGAGGCAAGCAGCTCTGTTATCACCCTGCTCAGGAAGAAGACCCTATACAAGGTGGTTCTGTTATTTGTTTGCTTTTTGTTTTGATTCTCTTATGTCTGTGTGTGGTGTGCCTATGTGTATGTCTATACACATTTGCATGTGCATGGACATGCATGTGTAGGTGTTTGTGCAAGTTGAGAACTGAGGTTAATGTTGGAAATCCTCTTCCACTGTATCTAATGAGGCGGGGTCTCTCACTTGACCCCAGAGCTCACAGATATGGCTAGTCTCTATAACCAGCTGGCTCTGGCACTCTGTCTTTGCTTTCTGAGGCTGGAATGACAGGTGAGCCACCATGCTCACCTGGCATTTCAGTGGGTTCTGGAGATCTGAACTCTAGTCCTTACACTTGCATAGTAAGTACTTAATCACAGCACCATCCCCCAGTCCCACATTACACTCTTGTAACACCTTAAATGTGTGTAATTGGGACGTTAGCCATGGGGAAACTATTATCGGTGAGCATGAAAAAGGTGAAGGAACTGCTTCTAAGAAAGAAAGAGTACTTGGTTTTAACTAGGACATAATATGTAAACAGTTTTAGAGCATGGCCGTGGCCTAGTCTCTCCCTAAGAAGGCCTGCTCGATGGCTGCTAAAGCAGAGAGAAAACAGGAATCTCTAACTTCTGTGAGCTGGATTAAGGATTTTCCCTGATGTTTTAAAAATAACGTAATTCTTTATTGATTCTTTGAGAGTTTCACATCATCCACCCCAATCCCATTCACCTCCCAATCCCTCCATATCCAAGCCACACCCCTGCAGCATCCTCCCTAAAGAAACCTCCACAAAACACTAAATTAAAAACAAGGCAAAACAAACAAAGAAGTCACCTCGCCCTTCCATCTTCCCCACCTCGCCAATACTTCATTGATAGTGGCATTGGATGCTGTGGTGTGTCACGCAGTACACCCCTTTGTGCAATCAGCCCTACCTGCAAATGTTCATTGCAATGCGTCATTGGTCTGGTTCAAGGCCTCTGGCCTCTGGCACACCATCATCACTGGACCCTCACCAAACTCCTGGAGATCCCATGTCTATCATTCAGCAGGACCAGTCCCTTCACATGGTCCAGCAGGTCATAAATGGGGTAGATGTTAGAGTGAGCCAGCCCAAGGCCCAGGATGTGTGCCTGGGTTGTAGCTAAGCTGTTCAGTCTTGGCTGCTGGGACTGCTTGCCTCAGGTGAGGGGCAGAACCAGCTCTTCTAGACCCATGCCATGGGGCCAGCTCTCCCATGAGGGGAGGGGCCAGGTTTCCTGTGGTAGTGTCCATTAAGAGGCAGGACCAGCTACCCCAGGGCCAGTGAAGTGTGGGGCTGGCTGAGCATAGGCCTCGATTTCAGCACACATGATTCCTATGGTCTCCTGTGGTAACATGGTTCGTGGACATCAACACAGACCTAAGGGGCACTAGGACCGTGGATCCAAACATGTCTCTTGGGAGCAGCTTGGGCCTGGACATCACCATGGCCCTGGTGTCAGTGCAGATGGCCCAGATCAGTATGGCCATGGTGTGATGATATTTTATTTGTATGTTGATAAATAAAGCTTGCCTGGAGATCAGGGGGAAAAGCCCAGCCATTTTAAGTAAACAAGGAGTCAAGCAGCACATGACCTTAATCACTTAGCAGGCAGGTTCTCTGTGTGTTCAAGGCCACACTAGGGAACAGAGCCAAGTGTGGCAACACACGCCTTTAATCCCAGTACCAACCATAGAGACCTGGAGGTTTGTGCAGACAGACAGAGACAGAGCTGTGTAGGAAGAGGAAGTGAGGTAGCTGGCCTAAAAAAGCCAATGAGAGGGCAGAACAGCAAGGTAATAAAGACGTGGATAGACAGGAAGTAACTCGCATTCATAAGCTGCAGAGCTGTAGAGGTAAGGTTGGCTGGTGGCTTTCCCTATTTCCCTGATCTAAGGCTTTCACCCCTGTATTTGGCTCCATGTTTTTTATTTAATAAGACCATTTTAGAAATTCATCTACACCATGGTGGCAGCATGGCCCTTGGACACCAATATGATCTCAGGTGGCTGACAAGACCCTGGGCATCCCCATGGCCCTGATGGTAACAGGAGCCATGGATGTCAACTCAGACTCTGGCTGCTATAGTGTCATGGATCCAGATATGGCCCATGGTAGCAGCTTGGCCTGGATGACACCATGGTCTCGTGTGGCAGCACAGGCCACTCAGATCAGCATGGCCTTGGTGGCAGCATGAATCTCAAACACCAACATGGAATCAAGATCAGACCCAAGGCATCCTTATGGCCTTTGGTGGCAATGGATGTCAATACAGACCCTGGTTGAGGT
The DNA here is from genome assembly GCF_004664715.2 of Peromyscus leucopus. Classification (NCBI taxonomy): domain Eukaryota; kingdom Metazoa; phylum Chordata; class Mammalia; order Rodentia; family Cricetidae; genus Peromyscus; species Peromyscus leucopus. The sequence continues at coordinate 24,267,786 of NC_051064.1, read as the reverse complement.
AAGACCATGGATCCAGACATGGCCCTTGGCAGCAGTCTGGGCCCAGATGTCACCCTGCCACCCACATCGGCCTATTCCTCACCACCTTCATTTCTTCAGTTCTGCCTCTCTCCACAGCACATGAATTATTCTGCTTCTCTTTCTATCCCACTTCTCCACCATATATTTGCTCTTCATAATGGCGCCCACCCACCCGGCATCACAAGACTTGTGAATGTCTTCAGCCAGTCCAGACTGTGAGGACCCAGGCCGGCCTGTAGGTGTCTTTCACCTGCCTGGGCTATTTCCTAGCTTTTATATAGTGAACATAGATTATTTTTTTTGTTAAGAATCATTTACTATTTTATTTTATGTGTATGAATGTTTTGCCTGCTTGCATGCCTATACACCATGTGAATGCAGTACCTATTGTCAGGGACAAGGACAGAATCTCTAGTTAATGGAAAAATACAGACCCTCAATAAGACAGGAACTAGAACATCTTACAGTCAGGTTGCCTAGCAACAGGACATTGAGTCAGAGCTCTTGACCTTTTCACCCTGTCAACATCCTGCATAAACATCCTATGCAAACATCCTGTTAGCTCACCTCACCCTATGCAGATAACAGCTTCTTGCTCCCCCAACCCTGCAGGAACTATATAAACCCTCCTGGAGAAAAATAAAGTTGCACCTTGATCAGAATCTTGTCTTGGTGTATTCCTTTGTGTCTCCTGTCCCTATCATTCAGTCCTTAGGGTAGTCAAGTTCCCATTGAAGCCCTGCTGGCCGGGGCAACTGGCGCCCAACATGGATGAAGCCACCTCTTGAGGATTCGGAACGTCGTCTCCCGGAGGAAAGACCAAGGCCTGGTGTAATTGTTGGATCCCCCTGAAATTGCCCGGTTCAGGATGCGATCCTGGAGGAGAGCAGAGGCGACACAGGTAAGAAATTAATGAGCCATGGGAGAGGCAACTTCATCACAAGATTTATTCCTTTCTGGCCTAAAAGAGGCCCTCAAGGTACGAGGAACTAGGGTAAAGAAGAAAGACCTTAAAGCCTTTTTTGATTATTAATGACATTCTTAGGGTCTATAAACATTCCCCTGACATACAAGAGGTTATTAATATAGGAGAAAAAATCTTAAAAGAAGCCTTTCACTCCCCCTGTACCTGCCCTAAGACCCCTGAGTGCTTTCTCGTCTGCCTTTGTTCTGTCCCTCAGATCACGATCTATGCTCTATGGAAGAGGGGACGCTCATGACTTTTAAATCTAAGAATCCTCAGGAGTCTGCCCTGCCCATCTTTATCCCTCTTTTAACAATTTTACCTCTAACTTCTCTCTAGACCCTGCCAAGGAGGCCTCCCTAGAGGGTTGGTCCGAGTGGTGTTTACAACCAATTGGTCACAACCAGTTACAGATTTCTTTGTTCCTTCTCCACTCTCACTACTTCACTTGAACAGCCGTCCTCAAAAAACTTGGACGCTAAAGAAACTTCTCGGCAACTCCCCCCTATGATACAAATGCAGCACAGGCAAAATTCCCTCCTGGCCTCCTGGCCCAGATTCAAAACGCTGGGGTCTGGGCCTGGAAACACCTGCCCCAAAAGGGTTCAGCTACCACCTCATTGGCAAAGATTCGTCAGGGCCCTGATGAACCTTTTAGCAATTTTGTCTCTCACTTAAATGATGCAGCTGAGAGACTGTTCAGGCCGGACAAAAACAAAAGTACCTTCGTTAAACACTTGGCCTTTGAAAATGTAAACGCTGCCTTCCACTCTATGCCTCCGCTGCAACAAGGGCCATCACTGGGCTAGAGAATGCAGGTAAGAAGGGTACCTATTTTGAAGTTTTGGCACAGGAAGAGGCCTGGTAGCCAGAGAGTAAATGGCATTGGCAGATGAGGAAGACTTGATTTTTGGGTGCTCACTCTCTGGACCTGCTATTGGACTGCTATTCATAGTCATGAAAGTATCCAGACTAAATGTGCTTCCAAGTCTAGGAACATCTCCTCTAGGTTCCATTTGTGAAGGCAATGAGAATGGAAATGAGTGCCGATGAGTTCTCTTCCATTCCAAGGATCACTAGGGCTTGGGGTAGCTACTGGTACTTTCAGGATTTGCCGAGACAACCATGAGTCCTCTGGGCAGCTAGAGGGGACAGGGGACAGTTTGTCTCTAGATGGATAATCGCCTGGTGTACAAGGCAGGTGCCGTCTCTGAGATCATGTTTCTGCTCCAACAGAGTGAGGCCGGTCTGGAGGGGGTAAAGATCTCGAAGTGTAGGAGGTATTGGCAATGGTTTGTCTTTATGAAGGGAGCCAGCACCTGCCTTGGAAGTAGTTCCCAAAACTGAAGTGCTGGCAGGACCAGATGCTTGCTGTTGTAGAAGGTCAAGTCTTGGTGGCACTGGAGGGAGGGAAGCTTGTGGGGCCATGGAGAATGGAGAGGAAGGCCTTTCCACCTTGGCACCTGCCAGCTCCATCATGAAGAGAGTCAGAAAGGCCAACAGAAAGAAGGAAAGTCTGAGAAGGCCAGCAGCCTTCTGATTCTCATGATGTGAGGTAGGAGAACATTCAGCATTAACACCATTGCTGATCATCACAGAAAGACTAAATCCTGTTAATGGTGCCATAAAAGAGATACACTCTGCTCCCAGACGGTAGCTGGAATGCCTGGTTAGAGCTGTAAATATACCTGACCTGCCCAGGAGAGATAGCCCCTCTCCTGAGGAAACTTCTTCTGTTTCAAATGCTGTCCCTCAGGCAAGCCCTCCCGGCTGTTGTCCTCACCCACAGCAACCCCCACCAGCCCTTTAGCTCTGTTATCACTCTGCTCCACCCTTTTATGAAAAGAATGGCTGTTGATTTAGCTTGTGTATTGTGTGGGTCACTAACTTCCGTTCCCTTTCCTTGGAGTTCCATTGGCTGAGCTCTAGCAAGCATGTCAGTTAGAATGGCACGTGAAAAAAAAAAGATAGGGAAACGATCCTTATTACTGATTAATAATGCTATGTTGGCTTTTCAGAGTTCCTGTGGGGGGTCAGTGGGAACTTCACAGCAAACTGTGTTTGAGACCTTTCACACAGCATACAAGTCCCATAGTCAATCATGTTCTGGGCTGAGCAGGGACACTGCTTCTCACAAATCCAGTCTGACAGCAGGGGTCATGTTTCCAAGGGCAGTGCTGAATTTTCATCCAAAGTGTCAGAAAGGCTTGTCAGACTTGCTGGCCTTGGTGTCACAGGCGATCATAGCTGTGTTGGGCCAGCTTGACACAGCCTGTAGCTGGCAGGTAGCACAGCAAATGGGGTAGCACCGGAGAAAGGGTGCCCATGAAGGACCAGCGGGTACAGCAGTTGGAGCGGGAGTAGGAGCAGGGATGGTCAGTGCAGGATCCCTCATCATCCTCATTGGTGCAATGGTAGAAGATGCCTTGTACTAGGCACATGCATGTGCCATAGACCCAAATCTTCCTCTCTCAGTTGATTCTAACCTTCTGCTTATAAAGATACTCTTTTTAAAAAAATCCTGTAACACTGATGGCAGAGGAAGCCCACGGATCCCATCATATGTAGTGCACCTGCAGATCACTGGGTCGGGTCACTGTGTTGCTACTCAGAGCACTCAGGTTCCTTCCACCTAGATTAACCTGTTATTCCTCAGATCAACTCCTAGGTCTCTAGGAAGAGAAGCCACACTGAGACAACTGCTTTGACGGGAGCCTGTTACTGCCATCATCTTAGCAGTCCTTTTGGGGGTTGGAGCAGCGGGAACAGGCACAGGGATTGCCTCTCTGGTCCTGTCCAACCAACATTACTCTGAACTCCGACTGTCCATAGATGAGGATATTGCCCAATTTGAATGGGGAATTTCTGCCCTTGAGTCATCCCTTTCCTCCCTAGCTGAGGTAGTTTTACAGAACAGGAGAGACCTGGATCTCCTCTTTCTACAACAGGGTGGCCTTTGTACTGTGCTCAAAGAGGAATGTTGCTTCTTTACAGACCACGCCAGGGTAGTCAGGGACAGTATGGTAAAGGTTAGAGAAGGACTAAAAAAGAGAAAAAGAAAAGGAGAACAAGAGCTTGGGTGGTTCTAGAATTGGTTTTCAAACTCCCTTTGGCTACCGACCCTTCTTCCCTCCCTCTTAGGACCTGTTGTAGGCCTGCTCCTGGTCCTTGCCTTGGGCCATGGGCACTTTCCTGGCTCACTTGGTTCATCCAAAGCCAAATAACAGACCTGCGGGCTAGGCAGATCTAGGTTCATTACCATTGTCTTGATATGCAGGACTCCAGGGTTGAAATTTCCCGACGAGAGATGCCCCACACAGACCCCTTCACTGGGGGAGGCTGCACCTGTGTGTGGGAAGAAGGCTCACTCAAGGCATGACTGGAGTGCAGCTGGGACTGCACAGGCTGGAGACCATGGTACCCCAAAATCCTGAGAGCCTGGATTATATGCCCTGTTGCATAGCGGTTGTGCAGTAGCAGCCTTGCGCTTACCCAATTCCGCTCCCTCAAAAAACTGCACAGTCCATTGATTCCCACACTATAGGGACACCTGTGGTGCTTGAGTCTGAGTCTGGAGAGACATTCCCTCTCGGACCTTTTTTCACAACCTTTAAAGGGACAGGGCCGCTGTAATCCTCCATGCAAAGCCTCTTTCAGAGTCCTCCTTTTAGACCATTCGAACCTGGTTTATGTTGGCCCTTAGATTTATTACTAAGAAGGGGGAGATGTCAGGGACAAGGACAGAATTTCTAGTTAATGGAAAAATACAGACCCATAATAAGACAGGAACTAGAACATCTTACGGTCAGGTTGCCTAGCAACAGGACATTGAGTCAGAGCCCTTGACCTTTTCACCCTGTCAACATCCTGCATCAACATCCTATACAAACATCCTGTTAGCTTGCCCCACCCTATGCAGATAACAGCTTCTTGCTCCCCCCACCCTGCAGGAACTATATAAACCCTCCTGGAGAAAAAGAAAGTTGGACCTTGATCAGAATCTTGTTTTGGTGTATTCCTTTGTGTCTCCTGTCCCTATTATTCTTAGGGTGGTCGAGTTCCCATTGAAGCTGGCTGGGGCAACTATGAAAGCCAGAGGAGGACATTGGATCCCCTGGGACTAGAGTTACAGATTGTTGATTGTGTGCCTCCATGTGGCAGCTGGGAACCGAATCTGGGTCTTTGGGATGAACAGTCAGTGCTCTTAACCCCTGAGCTATCTCTCCAGCCCATGTATATCAGTTTTATAATAGCAAACTATTTTGCATAGAAAGAGGAATAGAGCAAAGGAAAATGATTTATCTGAAAAAAAAAAAAAAAGATCTGGTTCAAAGGTAGCAATCACAGTAGGAATCAACACATGAAATAATTGGTAGGAAATTCTTTAGGCACCCAGAGATAGCAACCTCTGAACACACACACATGCACACACACTCATGCATGCACACACACATATTTTCACATACATTTAAGAAAAAATTAAAAATTGGAAACACTATATATGCCACCATGAGCTTATCAGTCCTCCCATTTAAAAGAATGCTGGAGAGATTGACAAACATTTAAACAAATGTTATTTTTGACATTATTCTAACCAAATTTGTCAACATTTACTCCAGGTAGTGGTAACACATGCCTTTAATCCCAGCACTTAAGAGGCAGAGGCAGGCAGATCTCTGAGTTTAAGGCCAGACTGGTCTATAGAGTGAGTTAAAGGACAGCCAGGGCTATACAAAGAAACCCTGTCTCTAAAAAAGACCCAACACACACACACACACACACACACACACACACACACACACACACAAAACCAACAAAGATGCTGCAATAGAGATAAGCAAAGGATGGTGAAAGTCATTTTTAATTTGACAAGTGCTTCCAGTTAGTTTTTTTTTTTTTTTTAAATTTTAATTTCTTCAGTTAGGAAGGAAGAAAGGAAAAGGTACCTCCAGCAGAGGAAACCCAAGAGGGTTTGAAGAAACATGAACTGCTGGCCTGTGTGGGGAGGAGGGAGGACTTCTCAGTAGTTTAATGCAGAATATGGGAGGCAGTGGAGTGAAAGGGACATCCTGATCTTTGATGCATGATGATCATCTTGGCAAGGGGCATTATATTCATTGTGATTTTTAAGTTTTCTATGTCTTAAGATGTTTTGACATTTCTCATGGGCCTTATAAATCTGAGGAGTGACTGCCTCCTTCACCCAGCTGGTTAATTTCTTAGGGTGGTGGACACACACTTCTTCTCTCTGCCCTACTATATTTCTTCACTCATAACTTGCATTTCTCTTCTACATCACTCACTCATTCATTCCCTCCCTCCCTCCTTCCTCACTCCTTACAGAACAAACTCTGGACAATAAACAAGTTACATGTTCAGGGTCACATAACATTACTTGAGTAAACAATAAGAAACCGATCCATTCTTGGTGACACACCAGAAATCACACTGCCTCTCCCAGGCCTGAAATGCTGTGCTGGCTGTAACCATAGCTGTAAGTCAGGTTCCCTGGTGTGCAGTCTGTAAAGCAAAGTCAGGAGGCATGAGGCACCCAGTGCCCAACATTTCCCAATAGAGAGTGATGTTAAAATTCAGGACCTAAACAACAAACAGTTTGTTGGATGAACCTTGAGCCTTGTATCATAAAACTGAGATTTAGGAGTATGTGCAGAGAGTCAATTGCTGAGAGAACTACATCTACTAAAGTTGCTTCATGCCTGACCTTACTTCTGCAAACAGACACCTGGGAATCTGTCCTTGAGCATTTCATTTGCAGGAGTGACTAGTCTGTTTTGAATTTATTTTGAGGTCTTATATCAGCTAAATGTATGTAGCTTGTCTTGTCACCTTGAGCTAGAGAAATAAAACAGGCTTCTAAGTGTCTTACAGTGCTTGTGGAACAATAGATTTAGTTATGAAGCATATCCTAGTATATTTCTATTTATCAAAATTATACAGCTTAAGAAGAAATCATCTTTCTGACCATCCACAGAATAAATGCCCAAAAAGTACAAAACACACCACCAATGGGCTGTGGAAAGAACCCCACAGCTGTTCTTTTTAGGGAGGAATTGTGGCAGCACATGAGAAAAATTACAGACAGAAGCAGCCAGTTTTACAGCCAGTAACCCCACGGTCTTTGCCTAGTGGGTCTCTGTATCAGAGAATGATTCATCTGGTGGGTCATCCTGTATTATTAATTGCCATTTGTTATATCTATGTCATGGTCTGTGACACCTCAAGAGCCAAGATGTCTTTATTTTATTTTATTTTTTGGTTTTTTGTAGACAGGGTTTCTCTGTATAGGCCAGGCTGTCCTGGATCTCACTATGTAGACCAGGTTGGCCTGAACTCTGAGATCTACCTGCTTCTGCCTATGGGATTAAAGGCAAGTGCCATTACTACTTGGCCTTTTCCCCGCTCAGGTTCTTAATTTTATACTTTGGTAGAGCTAAGTTAGAGCCTCTGAGAATGGTGTAATTAACTCTATTTTGCTTCTAGGATAGTTTTCAATAGTCACCCAATGGCTGGTGCAGAATAGAGTACATAGTTGTTTGGGTCCTGCTGAGTTCCTAGTTCATCTAGGTGGGCTTCTAGGCTTAAGAAAGTCATAGTCATGTGGAATACAAGTCCTGTCCATATCTTATATGATACATGCTAAAAAACCAGAAAGTATAAAACTTTTGTGGCAAATATCATCAGCAATTTGCCTTTGCTACTCTTTGTAAAGAGATTTTTGTTTGTTGTTTTGTTTCTTTGTTTTGTTTTTCCATGAAAGGGGGAAAATGACTTTGTATCCTTGTTCAAGCTTACCAATGTGGAAAATTATACCGTGAGTGTGCAGTACCAGGAAAATGGTTTCTTTCTTTCTTTTTTTCAAATATCAACTGACAGATACATGTTGACTTTCCATTGCTGCAGAAAAAGAAACAAAAACTGAAACAAAACAAAATGAAACAAAACATCACATCCCAGAAATAAGCAACTTAAATAAGAGGAAATGTGTGTGTGTGTGTGTGTGTGTGTGTGTGTGTGAAGTTTCAGAAATTTCAGCTCATGATCTCTTGGTCCTGGTAGCTTTAGGCTTTTGGTAGCACAGTACACTGCGATGGGAGTCAGTAATAGAGTGAAGACGTCACCTCATAGCAGCTAGGAAAAAAAAAAAACAGTGAGAGATGGAGCTGGCTAACTCTCTTCCACTAGGCTGTGACTTCTAAGGGTTTGTGGATTGTGAAGGGCTCTGTAACAGACTGCAGCATGGAGAACATGGCACCAGCAGGTCTTATCCACTGCCCTTCCCTCTCCCTCGCTCAACAGTTAGATTAAGTTCCTAAAGCTAGCCAATGAGGTCTATTCCCTTATTTGGCCATTTTGTTACTCCTGACTGAAACCCCAAAGTCAGTCCAACAATCAAAATTCATCATTGGGCCACCCTGACTGACCTGTCCAATCAGGACTACCAACTCACCCTAGCACGGACTTCCCCTGTTCTCCTTAAAAACCCGCTTCTGCAGAGATGCCCGCTCTTTGTCTTTGTCCCATCCAGAGACAGCCCCTCCCTGCTTGTCCCTCTGGGGCAATAAATCTCCTTTGTGCTGAGGACTTGGTGTTTGGCTGTGTTCTGTGACCACTCTGTGGGTCCCTTACAGATTATGTTTTCCAAGATGCTCAGTGGGCACTAGGATAACACCATAGCTAGTACTGAACACTATAAACGATGTGGTTTTCCTAGTAACCACACTATGACAAAGCTTAACATATAAACTAAGTTTACTATGCAGTCAACAACTATAAATAATATTAGGACGATTATAGCATTGTAATACATGTTACATGAATGTGTTTCCCTAACATAGTTAATTGAACTATTCCAGATTTTCAGGGACAAGTGAAACCACTGATAAGGGGAGATTTCTGCAATGTCATGCTACATGTGAATGTTGATGATACTGATGCTCTGGTGAGGATGGTGGCTACTCACTCCTGGGCATGGTGCACCCAGGTGACTCCTGTGATGGTCAGTCTTGGTTGTCCACTTGACCACATCTGGAATCCACTGGTGGCATCCCAGATAAAAGGATGCAGAAGGAAGCTTTGCTTTTTGCCTGCTTGTCCTCACTCTGCCTGGCAAGTTCATCTATCCTGTTGCTGAGGCTGGTATTAAAGATTACTTCTTCATGATTCCAAAGTAGACTGAAGACTAGCAGCTCTCGAGAGTCCCCCAGGACTGCTGAGCACCCAGCCATGTAGACTGCTGAATTTTCAGCCTTTTCATTGTGAATAGCCATTGTTGGACTACCCAGACCACATTCTGTAAGCCAGTCTAACGAATCTCCTTTTTTTTAACCTTTGGGGGAACTCTGACTAATATAACTCCATATCCTGCCACAGAGATATTTACATTCTCACGATTATTGCTGCTCTATTCACTACAGCAAGAAAATGGAATTAACCTAGCGGTCCATCAACAGATGGGTAGACAGTGAATCTGAAATACGTGAAATGGAATACTATAAGTAATAATTTTCTCTAAGGAAAAATGAAAATACAAACTTTGTAAGAAAATGAATGGACTTAGAATGTAGGAGTGAGGTCACCCAATCTCTGAATAAACCTGCATGTTCTCCTTGAAATGCAGATCTTGGTCTATAATCCATACCTTTGTATCAGTAACTAAAGGTGCATGTGGTTGTAACATTTAGAAAGGAGAACAAGAAAGAATAGTAAAAATCAAATGTACACTAGTGGATTACATATATAGTATGTATCATGTATGTCTTTTGAATGATCTCTCAAGGAATAACACATCTTCAATGCAAAACAAGTCCTTAAATGGGCAGTGTCCACATGTGATTCCACGAGGGCCTCTAAGCTTATTGAGGCCTGAATTTCACATCATGATTTTCATTAAATATCCCTATAGGATGTAGTTCAAAGAGTAACATGCCAAGAGTTAAAAACACTGAGAAAAGGGCTTTTTGAAAAATGAGTGTTATAATTCTAAAATGTTTCATTTCCTGAGTAAATATACTCCTTTAAAAAGATGGTAGAGTCGAGGCTGCCTCCGTGTGCGCCGGTGAGGGGAAAAGACACTGTGAACACGGCGTCTTATTCCACAATGAACAAGAGGAAGAGCCCGAGAACCCACATCTGAAGTGAGAGGTTCAAGAACCAATGGAGACCACACAGAGAAGGAAGCAGAGTTGCAGGCCCCTGGGAACAAGGCCAAAGCCACTTCCTGAAGGTAGGCTGGCTGAAATCTGGGTATTCACCCTCTGGACAGCGCCCACAGGCCTCAGCTCCAGCTGCTGGCAGACAGTCTATGCTGAGAGGTTAATATTACTGTAGGATAGATCATACTCCGTGACTCAGGGCAGTGAGGAGCACAAGCTTGAGAGGAGCTGAGATCAGGGAACTCTCTTGGGATGGGGAGCCTCAGTGTGACCAGCGGGAGCCCCCGTGTGAGTGTGAGGGAAGGTCCAGACAGGCAGTTGTGGAGGGGGAAGCATGCTAAGGTGAAAGGTGCAGGTGGCAAAGGCTGGCTCAGGTGAGGAAGTGAATAAAGGCAGCCCTGCTCTTATCCACGGAGAGGCAGTGGGACAGCTCTGAGGCTGAGGCCCGCAGATGCTTAACCTCTGGGCCCATGTGCATTGACCCCTGCGGTAGCTCCTGGTGACTCCGGAACTTCCAGCGCAGCACTAGCTCGTCTAGCAGGGTGATTAGCATTCCTGAGGTTCAGAAAGTACCGATCTCCACTCGGTAGCTGCTCCTCAGACCCTTAGTGCACTCCAGGCAGAACACTAGATCTGGGGGAGTCTGCTCCGCCCAACAGACTGCAAAGATAAGTGTGGCCAGCAGATGTCCCTATTATGTCTCTAGTACACAAAGATGGAGAGCTACCCTGGTGAAGCCAGCTCTGGCGGACATCACAGACTCAACAGCAGCGTGAACAATGGGAAGACTCTGGGCGTATAACCAGCGCTCTTCAGCCTTCAGGGACCCCGCAATAAACCTTCCAGCACCCCATCTTCTTTCCCCTTGGGGTCCCTCTTCCCCTTTCCATGCTTTCAGCAGTATTTTTACTTCACTATATTTAAATCGGTTCCTCTTCAGACACTCATCGGATTTGGTTTAGACATTTTTCATTACTGGGCAGTATTTTTGCTCCGCCGCGGCTTCCTTTATTTTTCCCGTTTCCCTGGTGTCTCCTTTCCCCTTCTCTCCAGTTAACAGGATTTGACTTTTTACCGTGTTGTCTTAGGAAAAGTAACTCATTTTTATTTCCCTTCTTACATTTATTTAATTTTATTTTTAATCTCTTTCATCATCAGAAAATGTTTAGTTTTATTTTTTATAGTCGCTTGCTCTTTGTTTTTCCTATGACATCCTCCTGATTCAAGGGGAAAACCTGACATTGTGATGCACACCCAGTCCCACCCCTCAGGCCCTCCCACCAGCCCCCTAGATATCTCAGCACTGCAGAGTAACGCTGGGAAGAAGGGGAGCTTAAGGGACTGAATTGTGTCCCCTGAAAACTCCCATCTGGCAGCTCTAACTCACAGCATCACAAAATATGACTGTATCTAAAGATGAGCCTCTTGGGAACTGAGGAGTTAAGTGAGGTCATTTAGTTATACCCTAAACCTGTGTGCTTCTTCAACCGAGTGATTAAGAGCACACACACAGAGGAAGGTCAGCTCTGGGAAGAAATCATCCTGCCGAGGAATCTGTCTCAGATTCCAGCCTCTGGGACCCTGTGAAAATAAGTTTCTGTTGTTTGAATCACTGAGTTTGTGGTACTTTGTTATGGTGGTGGGAACAGTCCAAGGGCAGAGTTTGCTCTTATTTTTACGTTCTTGGCTGTTATTTTGTTATTTGTATATACTTTTCACATGTGCCCCTGGTGCTCACAGCGTCCCCAGTACAATATTCTTTTGGCTATAAACTGCTTCATACACCTGGCCTCCTGCCTATAATTGGAAATCATTATCGTTTTAGTCCTCAGTGCTCTGCCTTCCCATTGGCTCACTATGTATATTAAAGGATTATGTCATTTGATACTAAATCTTGCTGATAATAGACATTACCCACTCGAGTAGAGATGAAGCATTAATTACAAGCATTGAGAATCTTAGGAGAAAATTAAAGTCGTTAATGCGGAATCCAAATCTTAAGAGCTTGAGGTATCAGGGGTTGATCAGAAGAGACACCCTGATGCTCCCACAAGGTGGAGTATGCTTACGGAGGGAGAATTTTGGCAGATGGAAGGGTTGAGAAACTCAGTGTAAATTCTTTCTATTTAAAATCTCATGGCTTCTTTAGCTTCACTAATTGAATCAATATTTCTTGTGTATTTTTCTCTTAAAAACAAAAACAAAAACACAGCACTACGGAACGCCTTAGGCATTTGTGTTGTATTTTGTCTTTGGGAGATTTTTTTAGTGCGAGAATTCCCTCAGCCGCTCTGTAATTCTTTATTAAGTTTTAATGTGGTTTAAACGCTGCAGCTGTAGGCAGTATATCCTTTCTCGGTTCTGCCAGCAGGCTAATCGTTCCCTGTAGTGTGGTTCGGCACTCCCTCTGGTGGCGGAAAGCTATAATGACACATCCATCTTGGGCATCCGCATCGGTTTCATGTCTAGTGACTGCGGAGACCTGGTCACCAAAGCAAATCTGAGCGGTGTCTGCAACACAGTGAAGCGGAATAGTGTTTGGCTTTACAGGGAAGATCATTATTCAGACCTTGACTGACCCCATCTCTGCTAAGGAGAGCCTAAAAGATAAACTTCGTATTTATACTGAAGATACATTTAGCTTGTTTTAATCCAGAGTGAAGTGTTTGGTGGTGTAGTTTTGCTCATATTAAGTCACTCTTGAGATCAGGGGCATCGTGACTGATTGTTAGTTCCTTTTTGTAGTACTTAGTGACAAAATGTTAGCGGGAAGAACTAAGTGACTTCAGATGGAGTGATTTATCTATATTTCCTCTCCCTCTCTCCTTCTATCTAATGGTAGAAAAGCCCGTACCATAACATGTTTACCTTAACGTTTGGAAGCAGACAGTTCGGTAGTTTACCGAAGTTCATTGGATAAAACAAGGCAAAAGTCAGGATCACCCAGAGAGACTAAGGAGAGAAAAGGCAAGCAGTCCCTCATCTATGTGACAGGACCACCTGCTGGTCTCAGCCACAGAAATGTGATGTGCCAGCCAGGAGCATGGCAGGCGTCCAGTCCTGAGAGCATGCTTTCTGCAGATTCTCATGAGCAGGCAGGAGCAGTGAGGACACTGGATGGGAGCTATGACAGTGAGCATCCTCGACTGTTTTTCTACAGGAGCTCTCAGAGATCCATACAGTGATGCCCCACCTCACACTGTGTTTGGAAAACGATCTCTTCCTTGGTCCCAGTGTGGAGATGTACAAAATGACGGTGCCTGTAAGAGGTGGGGCCTATTGGAAAGAAATTAGGTTTTAGGGGTGCTGCCCTAAGAAGCAATCATTAATGCTGGTCTTGTGGAGTGAGTTAGCTTTCTACAGAGCAAGTTGGCCACTCACTGAATCAGACTTCCTGTCTCTCTTATCTGGGCTTCAGCCATGACATCCACTATAATACCCCAAGCCAGACACCCAATTGTTTTGCTGACCAATCTTGAACTGTGAACTAAATAAACTTCTTTTTCGTTTGCTCGAATAACATGCCTACACTCAGACATTTTGCTATAGGAACAGAACATGGACTAACATAGTTATCAATCCAAGCAGGAGATTGTGGTGATATATTGTGTACCCCAATATATTGTGTAGCCTAATAAACTTATCTGGGGATCAGAGGACAGAGTCAGCCAGTAGATTAGACATAGAGGCCAGACAGTGGTGCCACACACCTTTAATCCTATCACTTGGGAAGCAGAGATCCATTTGGATCTCTGTGAGTTCAAGGCCACACTGGGAACAGAGTCAGGCAGTGGTAGCACACACCTTTAATCCCAGCACTTGAGATCTCAGGCCTTTGCATGGAAAGCACACATGCCTTTAATCCCAGAAGTGACTTGGCTCGGTGGAGAATGGCATATAAGGTATGAGGAGACAGGAACTGAGCAGTAGTTCAACTGAGATCCTCAGGGGTGAGGACTCAGAGGCTTTCAGTTTGAGGATTCGTGGAAACACAATCGGCTGAGGAGTTGGTCAGGTGAGGTTGGCTGTGGTTTGTTCTGTTTCTCTGACCTTTCAGCTTTCACTCCAATATCTGGTTCCGTTTTCTTTTTTCTTTTCTTTTCTTTTTTTTATTTTTATTTTACAACACCATTCAGTTCAACATAATAGCCACAGATTCCCCTGTTCTCCCCCTCTCGCCCCCCCTCCCCCCAGCCCACCCCCCATTCCCACCTCCTCCAGATTTTTTTTTTTTTAAATAAGACCTTTTGAGATTTGTGTTACAGGAGATCCTATGAAATATGGTCCATAGACCTAGGATATCTTCAGTTCAACATTATGAGCGCAGGCTTGGCATGCTGGCACAGGTCTGTAATCCCAGAACTTGGTGTAACAGGCCTCAGACCTTAATAGGCCCCTAAACCTTAGCACAACTGGCCCCATGATAAAAGTACCATTCAGGCCATAAAATTCAGCATGCCAAAACAAAAATAAAGATCTAATGCATCAAAGTCCCTAATTATGGGAAAGTCTCTAATGTACTAACCTTGCTTTTTGGCTTCTGTATTTCACTTCTGACTAATTGTTCCTGTTAACTGAAGTGTGTCAACTCTGGATGTATTTTGTGCTTAAAAGTTCCCCCTGAGAAAGGTTCCAGGCTACTCTGGGATCCTGAACACCCAGCATAGTTGCTGGTGGGCTAATAAAGACTTCCTGTTGGCTTAAACCTATGTTAGAGTAGTCTCCTGTGGTGGACACGTCTTGACACTGGGAGGCAGAGGCAGACAGATTAATGTGAGTTCGAGGACAGCATGGCCTACACAGTGAGATCCAGTCTCAGAAAAACAAATGACAATATTTATTGACACAAACACACAAACAAATGTTCTTTTTTTTTTTTTTTAAGAATATGTGAGAGAAGCGGTTGGTTTGTCCGACCGTTTAGGTAGTCTTCTAAGAATGTAATTCTCTCAGTGACTTTTGATAAGTACTTCTAAAAGGTCCATCAAAAGCAGTTGCATATGGTAGATAACAGCTTCGATATATGGTCAGCACTGTTTCCTTTATCCCCCAACCCAGCCTCTAGGCTTACTCATTTTTTTATGCTATACTTAATTCTTAAATAGTTACTTCATAACATGAGTAAAATCCCATTTACTGATTTGTAAGTTTTAAGTGGACCTGAACTTCAATTTTAAATGTAACAGCATCAACTTATTTTAGTTTTTAATCCTAAAGATTTTTAATTAATACTTATTCCAATTTTGTCTTGCATCATATGAATTTTTCTTCTAAATTGAAGACATTAGAGCCATGGTATTTCTACTCTGTCTTAGCTCAATTTGTGCTGCTCTATCAGAATACCCGAGACTGGGAAATTTATAAAGAACCAAAATTCCTTAGCTTATAGTTTTTAGAGGCTTAGACATCCTGCAGTTTGAGGGCCCATGCATGGTGAGGTCTTTCTGACATGGTTAAAGTCTTGGTAGAATGGCAAAATGGGAGTAAATTCAGGAGAAGGAGGGAGGGCAGGAGAAAGGGGAAAGAAAGGAGAGACAGAGACAGAGACAGACAGAGACAGACAGGGAGACAGAGACAGGGAGACAGAGACAGACAGAGAGACAGAGACAGACAGAGACAGAGAGACAGAGACAGACAGAGACAGACAGAGAGACAGACAGAGAGACAGAGAGAGACAGAGCGAGAGATCCATTTTAATCTATTCCCTGAACAATAGCATAGTAGCATTAATCAACAGCCTCAGGCCTAGTTGCCTCTCTTTGGTACCCCTACCCCTACCCCAGGATTAGGTTTCCAGTGTATGCTTTTTTTGGGAGGACACAATCAAACCACAGGGATCTTTTATTTCCCTTCTTTTGTAAATTTTACTTTCATTTTTACATCATAAATGTTGATAAAGGTTGTCCCTGTGTCTGTATGTGTCTGTGTCTACCTCTGTATGTCTGTTCCTAACAAAAGGCTTTGCTTTGTCTTTATTGAACAGTAAAGAAAGCATCACATGAGGAAAGTATGAGGAATACTTTACAGAAATCTTTTACACAGTTTTACAAGGGATTAATTCACTGATTGCAACTGATCCAGATAACAAATAGTATTACAAACATTGTTTATCAGGCAACCTCTGTATGTTGCATTTAATATTTATGGTGGATATTCATTTGTAAGACCACTTTTGGCCAATATTTGCTATTTTAAGAAAATAATTATCATAAATCACATACATTACTCTGGGTCAGAGACAAGGAAGAATACATAATTTAAGATTGCAACGGTATGATAAGTTTTAAATTCCCAGTTGCTGAGTCTCCACCGCTGCCGATGTAATAAGTCAAATCAAGCTGGATTAATAAATTCAGGTTTAATGAACAGGGCAAAGCAATCCTGGGTGACTCTTGGGAAGGAAGGGGAAGAGTCACATGGCAAATATATAACCTGAAGGCATAGTCTTGAGCAGCCTCAGGGAGGGGCTGGTCTTTGGCTGGCTTTGAGGGAGCAGGTTTGATGGGGCAGGGTCTGGGGAGTGAGGTGGGGGAAGGGAGTTGAGGTGGAGCTTCTATCAGAACATCCCAGACTCCTTGGGTATAGGCACGCTTGTTCAAGTCTAGCTACTTCCTATGGGTATGTGGCGATGTGGGGAAGTGAGGAGTCGGGATTTGGTGGGCTCACGTTCAGCAGGAGATGTGGGTGGAGACCATCCAGTTAATTGCCATCCTGGAGACCTCAGGCATTGTCTTTTTGAGGAGGCAGAGAAGGCAGGTTGCTAGGAAAAAGTTTATTAACATCTGCCCATATATGGGGTCAGCCCTGGGAAGAGTGATGTGGCTGCCAGAAAGAATGAAATGGAGATGGGCCCTGGCTGTACAGAAGAGGCAAGGATGAATGAGCCAAACAGACACAAGAGCAGATATGCCCTTGAGTCTGGAGAAGTGGTACCAGCACTGATGTTCCAGGAGTATGGAAGCCATCATATCTGATGTTTTCCTGGAGGTTGGGAGTGCATCCATCCTGTAAAGTTGTCAGTAAGAGTTAAGAGACAACAGAGATTTTTATGAGTGAGGATGTGGGAGAAATCAACCTCTGAGTACTTGCCTAGTTGGTACCCTCAGAGGGTGAAGTTAACTTGCCAATATTTGCTTGGTTGGTGTAAACCTGTAGGTGTCTGTAAAACAACTGCAACAGATTTACATCTTGGTGCCATAACAAAAGGGTTAAAAATCCATAGAAATTTAAGGACTCCTAAATACTGTTTGTAGTCAGTGCTCTATCAGTCTATTAAAACTGCATTTATAAACCAATTTTTCCTGTGTGAAGTCTGTGAATGAGACACACCTGTCTGTATTTTCAACAGGAAACCTATTAATGATCTATCAAGGTGCTTCTAAGCCCTGGGGTTGGGGGAGAGCTGTAAAACTGGCAAGTCTATTAGTACCCTGGTCATCAAACCCCATCAGATCTGAGAAGGATATCAGTAAATAAGCAGAAGTGTGTAGCAGGAATCTTAAAAGTTCTTATTGATAGAATCAAACCCGAGGCCAGTTATTGGGGTGAATACTGGAAGGTCAGAGAGACAGAAAAAGCCACAGTTATCTCACCTTGCCAATTCCTCAGCTGGTCTTGTTTCCTCAGACTGGAAGCTTCTGTGTCTTTATCCCGAATGAATCTCAGCTGAACTGTGTTGCTCCAAAGCCTGAAAGCTTAACCAGCCAAATGCTTCTAGTTTCTGGTCCTCACGCCTTATATATCTTTCTGCTTTCTACCACCACTCCCTGGGATTAAAGGCTGGCTTTCTGGGATTAAAGGCGTGTGTCACCATGCTTGGCTATTTCCAATGTGGCCTTGAACTCACAGAGATCCAGAGGGATTTCTATCTCTGGAATGCTAGGATTAAAGGTGTGAGTGCCACCATTTTCTAGCCTTTGTATCTAGTGACTGTCTGTTCTCTGACCCCAGATAAATTTATTAGAGTACACAATATTTTGCGGAACACAATACCACCACAGAAGTGAGACAGTTTTCTAGCTACCTAGGCAGCAATCCCAAGTATCTCCATGGTCTTTGGGGTACACAAGCTCCAGAAGCAGTATTTGTCTTTAGCTAGCTGCCAAGCTGAGAAGATCTGGCAGATTTTCTTCCTGCGGAGTAGAAATTTGGGAGATTGACCTACCTTGTCTTGGCATGGGGGATGATCAATCTGTGCTGCTTTTCTTGTTCACAGTCTGACAGGATCTCAGCAGTATCTAAGGCAGCTTTTGCTGCAGTGCGGCCTTGCCTCTAGGTGGAAGTTCTTCTGTGGTCATCCATCTTCTTGGAGAAGATACAGGATGCTGCCAGGAGTTCACATGCCTCTCTGTCATAAAAAAGTTGTTTTTTTTTTTTTTTTTTTTTTTTTGGTTTTTCGAGACAGGGTTTCTCTGTGTAGCTTTGCCCAGGCTGGCCTCGAACTCACAAAGATCCGCCTGCCTCTGCCTCCCGAGTGCTGGGATTAAAGGCGTGCGCCACCACCGCCCGGCATAAAAAAGTTTTTATATTAAATGCCATATTCTCAGATTTCTAAAGGTGTTTGAGGACCAGGGGAACAAAATCTGTTAGGTATATCTAAATTAGACAAATGTTTAGGCTTTGAGAGTATGTATAAGTTAAATCTGGATATACAGTTTTCCCAATTAGTTACAGCTTACCAATGGTAGCAAAACCCAGAAGATTCAGTCTTTGGTTTTCAGTTGTGGTCCTAAGATATACAAGGCAAACCCAAGTTCTAACATTATAAACAATTTAGTCTTAATATAACCAAGACACACAGAACATGCAAATCCAGACATCCAAGACAAGCTAAAACAAGCATGCTGTGGCCACACATTTATACATTTCCATCAACATACAGAAAGTAGACAGGATTTTTAATAGAAATCAAACTTTTAACAGAAAGATGTACAAACTTTTCTTGAGAAACCATGTCAGATGACCAACTTAAAATAAATAAAGGCATTTCCTGGCCCTAAAGTGGCTCCTACCAGGTCGGGCAGCTGCTGCCGGAGAAGGTGCTGTGGCGGGAAACTGAAGAACAGCATAGCAGCACACACTGTCCAGCTGGGTGAGTTGGAACAGCAAGCTGAGAATTTTAGAAAAAGAGTTTTAGGAGACAGAAAGGTGTGGCAGAGCATATTGAAGGAGAATGGATTTAGGATGGTACGGGGTGGCAGAAAGAGCACAGGAACCAGGAACCAGTTGGCAGAGAGGCAAGAGCCATGTGGATAACACAGCAGGTTGCAGCTTAAGCTGTGGGTCTCCCAGGCTGTTGGGGGAGGGAAGTGAACAGCCATGTGCTGGGCATGAATTTCATTGTGGTCAGACCGAGCATCAGGGGAGCAACAGCATCCAAGACAGCAATAAGTCTGGGAAATGGGGAGAGCAATTGGACAGAAGTATTGTACCTGTTTCACAACCCCCCCCCCCCCCAGAGACCTAGGAGCCAGTTTCCGAGGCAAGCACATAAGAGTCTTTTTATTGTCAGGTTTAACCTGGGCCACTACCAGACAGATGGAGGAAAATTCGGTGGCAGTGGACCCAGGTAGAGAGTTTTTATAGGGAAAAATCATAAGCTGGGAATTACATGATTTGGCAACTTGGGATTGGGTAGAAGAGATATGGGGCAAAGTGAGTTTTTGAAACCACTGGTCTAGACTTTGGGCAAAAAAACCACATTTGAAACCATTGGGTTAGGCTTTTTGGTGGGGGACCACAACTTGCTGAGCAGGATTATCTGGGCTGCTCAGCAAGATTATCTAGATAGCTTCAAGGGCCATAAACCACAGACAGAACGTCTGCAGGAGGATATTGCCCTGTATCTGTTGTATCTGTTGCATGAGTCATCATGGCACATTCCTGAGGTCCTTCCTGGAACCGAGTACAGCAGGTGGTCTAAGATGGTGGTCCTACCCTAAGATGAAGTCTGTATTGCCTTCATATCCCCCCCTTAACAAGTATCAATGACAGGACTCCATCATGAGTCCTACCTGTCCAGAAGTTCAAGGGTATTGGGACCTAAGAACCATCAGTTACCAGATTTTTCTAGGGAAGTAATCTGTATCTACTGCCATTCTTAAGGCTCTGTAGTTCTGATCTTTGAGTACAGCCATATTATAATCTTATATAATACCTCTTGCTTCTGCACAAAGAAGGTCAACTGTCTTATCTTATTGCAGAGTCACTTCAGTTAATAAATTTATCAATTAACAATTCTGAACCTATTTTCCTGGTATGTCAATAAGCATTATAGTTGGCCATCTTGCTTCTATGCCAGGGAGTTTTCTTTCTTTCTTTCTCTCTCTCTCTCTCTCTCTCTCTCTCTCTCTCTCTCTCTCTCTCTCTCTTTCTCTCTCTCTCTCTCTCTCTCTCTCTCTCTCTTTTTTTTTTTTTCGAGACAGGGTTTCTCTGTGTAGCTTTGTGCCTTTCCTTGAACCTACTCTGTAGCCCAGGCTGGCCTCAAACTCACAGAGATCCTCCTGGCTCTGCCTCCTGAGTGCTGGTATTAAAGGCATGCACCACCACCACCACCACCACCACCACCACCACCACCACCACCGCCCGCCTGGCTGGGCGTTTTCTTTTGAAGCAGCATTTCAACCTTTTCTGAACAGGGAACATGGGACGAAATATTCTCTTCTGGAAGTGCTTCAAGCTGGCATTGGGGTGCCATTGTCAGGGCCCCCAAAATGATGAAAGGCTCGTCAAAGGCTGGGCAATGGGGCATCTGTTAGAAGCATGTGGCTATCTGACCCTGTAGAGACAGGGAACAATCACATTGGCTGGGCCAGGCCACATCAGCTTTTAGCAAGTCTGGAACTCATAGTCATCTGGAGCAGTGTAGTCAGCAACTGAAACCTGGAGATGTCTGCCAGCCAAGTGGAAATCTGTTGAGACAAACTGAAACTAGGAACAGAAGTTAAAATTTATGAACTTATTTAGAACCCTAATGCCCACATTCTCAGTAACTGGGAAGAGCAGGAGTCCCAAGACCAGGCAAAATAAAAAAATACCATCCTTAGGAATAGACAAGTGGGGAAAATTTAAGCTGTACCTATTTGGAGTCCTTGCAACCTCTGTGTAGTGGATCCAAGTTTTATGACTCTTTTAATCCTCTGAATCCTACAGGAACTATCTTATAAAATGACATAGGAGTTTTAGATACATTAGTATTACCAATCTGTACTGAAATCCATATCACAGACAAAGCAGGAAATGGGTATCTGTAAAGCAGCAGAAGTGGACTCATACCTTTGAGTCCCAACAAGAACTACAGACTTGGGTTAAAAGCATACACATTTTCTTTCTGCTCAGAGAGCCAGGTGTAAGTTAGAGATTTTTGGCCTGATGAGAAGCATTTCTAGGCCTATATTGAGATGACAACTAAAATAAATCTTAAATGTTCAGCGTGTGACTGAACAGTAAGTAATCACTGCTCTACCAGCTTATCAGAAATCTATTAAATGCTAAGTTCTGAACTGTTGTATCATAGAATGGGAGAGTAATCTGAAACGTTTCTCATAATCTAAATCATTTTCTGAGATCCTCAAAGCTTATAAACTTTCATATCTTTAGCCCTGTGGAAGGATCTGGTTGTTTGATGCTGCCAAGCTGACAAAGCTGTAGCTAGCCTAACCATTGGCACTATCAGAGGTCTGAGAGGCTATATTATATCTGGAGGCCATCGACTTAGATGTGAGTAACTCCCCAAGCAATTCTGTCCTGTGGCAGTAAAGCAGAGTGATTTTCCATGGCCACATGGTTGCGAGAAAACTCAACTTTACTCAGGTTCAGCACCAAATAATGTTTTAAATCCCTGGTTGCTGGGTATCCTGTGGGAATCTGCCAGAGTCCAGCTCTGGCCTGCTCCCACCTTTTGAAGGGTTCTTGGGTGGAGAAGAGAGGAATGAGGAAATATTAGGTAGAAAGATAGAAAGAGATGAAAAGAGAGACAGAGATACAGGACAGCTTTGGGAGGGCCCTGAGTTAATACCCAACCACAAAGAGCTTTATCCAAAAGGGCTTTTTATAATATGACACAGAGAAAGAAAAAAGACCTTCCCCTTGCAAGATCAAAGCACACTGCACAGCCAAGTATAGACCCTTCCAAACACCTAGTAACTCCCCCGTCCCTCTTCTCTGGCCAAATCATCCCATTATGCAGTACTGCTCTGTAAAGCAAGCCCAGATTCTCTGACCCTGAGTAACATCTCACTAGATAGCCTCTGTGGCCACCACAGTATCCACCACCACCAATATAATAGACCAAATCAAACCAAATTAATAAATCCAGGTTTAATGAACAGAGCAAAGCAATCCTAGGTGATCCTTGGGAAGGCTGGAGAAGTGTCACATGGTAAATATGGCTACCAGGCCTTAAGTAACCTGTAGACGTGGGCAGCCCTGGGAAGGTGCTGTCTTTTGGCAGGCTTTTTGAGGGGGCAGGGTCTAGGGAGAGAGGTAGGGGAGGGGTTGAGCTGGAGCACCCACCAGAACACTGTATATTAGCTTAGGCTGTAAAAGCTGAATATGTGGGAAATGTAGTGTAAGTCAGTTTGATTTTTACATTGTTCTCTTAAAGTCTTAGTTCCTGTTCTATCACTGAGAAGAGAGACCATGACCAAGACAGTTTATACAAGGAAGCATTTAATTGAGGTCTTGCTTACAGTTTTAGAGAGTTCATGACAATCATGGTGGGGAACGTGGCATTGGTCAGGAAGGCATGGTGCTGGAGTTGGGGCTAAGAACTGATATCTGATTCACAAACCTGAGGCAGAGCTAGGGACTGGTCCTGGATCTGGAGAGGTCTTTTGAAACCATAACACCCCCAGCCCCCTGTAACCCCCACCCCCACCCCAGTGACACACCTCCTCCATCAAGGCTGTACATTCTAATCCCTCCTAAACAGTTCCACCAGCTGGGGATGAAACATTCAAATATATGAGCCTATATGGGGGCCATTCCCATTCAAACCCCACAGCTGGTTATACAAATAGGCTGAATATATAGTGGGAGAGCAATCTAAAGTCTGAAGTGACTTGGTGATATATTATTAACACTGTCTGTGAGGTCCAGCAAAAGTTCTAGTCTCTTAGACTATTGCCAGAACATGGTCCAAGAAAGGAATCCCGTGAGGAGATTTCTGAGTGTGTGTGAAGAGTCCAAGAAAACAAGAGTCTTGTGACCTCTGTTTCTTCAGAACATGGAGTTGTTCTTGGAATGTGTGTTTGTGCTCCTCGCAGGTGTAGTAGATAGAAATGAGATTACTTTAGCTATTGTATTTATATGCCTCTATGTTTTTGCCATATATGGCTTTTCCTTGTGATTGAACACTTTACTAGCCTGGTTCTTAACCCTCAGAGTAGAAATTGCCTGATGCTCTGAATAAAGTTGGCTATTGCAAGAGACTTTAGTCCCCCTCATTTTCACCCTCCCAGGTCCCACCATCTCTAGAGTGGTGAGCAGATGATAAGAGATATTTTCAGAATATGCATCACCAGGTTATACTGTCTTATGGATAACCTTAAGTACCTCTAAACAAGTACAATTTGAATCTCTAAAGAGGATGAAGAGACAGTATGAGGTCCTCATCCGACAGGACTGGCATTCCTAGAGGAAGAGGTTAGGGATGTGTGCACAGACACACCCCCAGGCACAGTGAGGGGTAAGGAGAGGGCACTCAGCACAAGTTAGCCTCAATGGTGTCTTACTCTTGAAGTGCTGCACTACAGAAAGGGAGATTAACTTCTGTGTTGAAAGTTTCCTGGTCTGTGGCATTTTGTTATGGAAGCCCAGAGCTAACTTTAAAAAAAAATAATAATAGATTTTTGTGGGTGGACTGGAGCCGAGAAGGATGTGGAGTAGGGTGACAAGAATAGGTATAAGCATTGCAGCTCAGTTGGAAAGGTATCCTAGCAGTTGGGAGCCAAGGAATACCACAAAGTCACCGTAAGCATAGCAGTTTACAGTTCTGTTCCAGAGAAAAGTTTGGAACCAATGCAAATGTAACAACTCTGCTCTGGTAAGGAAGGATTTCCCCCAGAGAGGTTGTCACATCTCTGCTCTGGAGAAGTATTACAGAAGAAATCCAAGTGTACGAAAGTGCTTCAGATGAAAAACTACAGCTAGCTTCAGAGAAAATGACCTCAGATGATGCTACCTGGATCTGAGATGATCATAACACTGCTCATCTTGGATTTATTCCTAGCCAGCTATTTGGAATATATCAAGCAACCATGGCCTATGACACACCACTATTAAGGAAAGCAGAATGGATTGTGTCCTGTCAGTCATGAGCTTAGGCCTATTATGTTTTTCTCTACATTAGTGAATGCTAGGCCAAATGAAATATATTCAGCTGGCTGTCATATTTATTGCTTGGCATCTAGAGTATTCATTTCATGTTTGACAAGCAGTTTTTACCTCTAGTAGCTGAAAAACATATGCATGCTATAGCGTTGGACTAATGATAGTCAGAGCATGACTTGAGATTAAAATGAAATTGCACAGTAGCTGCTTCAAGTGTCTCTTAGGAGGGTATATAACCAGCCTCTAGGATGCTGATTTTAGTTACCTGCAGATGTTGTATAAAATACCACAAGCCCAGTGAATAAAAAACCTGAAACACATTCACTCATGGTTCTGGAGGAGAGAACTCTGAATGAAATCAAAAGTACTAGGCAAAACCAGGGAGCTGACAGTGATATGCTCATTTGGATGTTCAAAGGGAGTGTCTGTGTATTGTTACTTCCTGCTTCTGTTGCTTGCTAGAGTCTATTGGTTCATAGTTCTGTCTTCAAGTGCTTTATTCTCTATAGTCATTTCATCTTATATTCTGTGTCTGAAGTATGCAGCTGGAATGCTGGCAAAATGACATTTGTGATGGCAATTAGGAACATCTCTGCCAAAATGTGCCTTCAATTAATCAAATGTGCAAAGGCCTTGTCATGTATGGAAACATTTGAAGGTTTTAGAAATTAGGATCTGATATCTTAGAGGGGCCCAGTTCTGCTCACCACAATAGCCCCAGTAAACCTTGTGTTCTCAGCCCTTGTTGTTCCCCAATATATTAAACTACCATTGGTTCATCAGACAAATAACAATAGCAGAAGTGCTATTTTGTTATTCTGAGAGTAGGCAACAAGAATCTGGGGATAGGCTCTATGATAGAGTACTTGCCAAGCATACACGAGGCCATGGATTTGATCTCAAATACAAGGAAGAAAGAGAGTCAAAGAGAGAGAAAGGAGAGGGAGAGGGAAAGAGGGAGGGAGGAAAGGAGGGTGGGAGAGAGAGAGACAGTCACTTACATCTCAAATAATTATGTCTCTCCTTTCTTTTATTCTGTGGAAGTCTAGCTATTCTGCCCCATGGACCATCAGCAGCCCCAACATAACTGTTAAGTGAGACATTGTGGTTATGATTTGCTTTCTGCAGTGGCTAAAGTTTATGTATGTATGTATGTATGTATGTATGTATGTATGTATGTATTTGTTCATTGCTTTTTGATTTGTTTTTTGAGACAGGGTTTCTCTGTGTAGTTTTGGTGCCTGTCCTGATCTTGCTCTGTAGACAAGGCTGGCTTCAAACTCACAGAGATCTGCCTGGCTCTGCCTCCCAAGTGCTGGGATTAAAGGCGTGCACCACCACTGCCCAGCTGACTAATGGTTTTGTATAAGTTACTTTCCTTGTTGCTGTGCCAAAACACTGACCTAAACAATAATGAAGATAGGTTCATATTGGCTTGCTACTTAAGAGAAACAGAGCCTCATGGCAGGGAAGGTGTGGTGATAGGAATGTGAGGTGGCTGTTCACAATGTGACCCTGGTCAGGAAGTGGAGACAGATGAGTGTTGGGGCTAAGCTACTATCTCTTCCTTCCCTTTTTATTTGTTATGGTCCTAGAGGAGTCCCACAAAAGACCACCATCTACATATGCAATCAGTAAGAGCGTTTATTATCTTAAGAGTAAGAGTTCTATCACATCTGACACAAAGGCAAAATGGTGATGATGAGAGAGAGGCTTGCAGCCCTTTTATACACAGCTAAAGGGATTCTAGAAGGAGTTAGGTCATCCTATCTATGATTGGCTTAAGCAAGTGGCAGCCATATTAGTACATTCCTGATTGGTTAGGACTAACAGGGGCTGAGTAGGGCTACAATTTTACCATCTTTGGTCAAGTTTGGTCAAGTTTCAAGTGGTGGTGGGAATAGAGGATTTGTCCCTATTTGGTCATTGCCTTGAGATACTGTAGGGGATGGTCCAGGCTTGGTACCTGCTATTTCCCTCTTCCCTGCTGTCAGGGGTGTTGAAGATTGATTGTCCCTTGTTTGTGGTTCTTTCAGAAACTTCTTGCTCAGTCTTAGGAAACTGAAACTGAGGCCTGATCTCTGACAGAAGACTGAGTCACCTTCTATAGCATCTGCTTGGCTCTCCCATTCCACATTTGAGTAGTGCATCATCTCAAATCCTTGAGTTGGGTTTGATCCAGGGGATAATATTGGGATTTTAGCATCATCAACTTAGTGGTACCTAGACAGGAATTATCATTTAGTTATGGCATCAATGGAATAAGAGCCAACAGCAATTAGCAGAAGCAGAAGGGCCAAAGACCCTGTGGTGATTGACAGAGTTTCTTATCTAGAAAGAATTGGAAATGAGAATGGGGACCAGTAATTATTTTATCTCAGATCCCCTATTATAATAAGTTTCCATTTGATCTAACATTTCAGGGGGGACAAGGAACAACATATTCTCTTGTAATTACTTCCTGTTGAAACTAGGTCATTGTTGTCAGGGCTCTGGAAGGCTAGAATGTTAGTCAAAGGCAAGGAGAGACTTTAGAAGCATCTGGTTCATTGACTAGCTGAGAGACAACATTTATATCAGCTGGATTGGTTCATATCAGTTTTTAACAAGTTCAGGGCTCACAGCCATTTGGAACAGGTTGTTGTCAGCAGTTGGTGTTTGGAAGTATCTGTCAGCCAAATGGAAACCTGTTGAGACAAATGCAGACTAGGAACAGAAGTTAAAATTTATGAACTTATTTGGAACTTTTAGGCCCATAGACCTAGTAATTGAGGAAGGGGAGGAGCTCCAAGACCAGGAGAGAGAAAAATATCATTCTCAGGAATAGACAGGTAGGTAAACTTAGGCTGTACTTATCCAGAGTCCTTTTGAACTGTGAGAAGTGGATCCAAGTTTTATGACTTTTTCGATCTTCTGAAGCTTATATGAATTTTTATTTTATGAAAGACATAAAAGTTTTAGATATATTAGCATTATCAATCTGTATTGAAATCCATATTGCAAAAAAATCAGTTAACAGATATCTGTAGAATATCAGGAATAGACTGAAACCTTTGAGTCCTATCAAAAGCTATAGATTTGGGTCAAGAAGCATGTACATTTTTCTTCTGTCCAGAGAGCCAGGTATAGAGTGGACAGGGTTGTCTTTGGCATGATGAGAAATATCTTTAAATCTATATTTAGAAGACAACCAAAGAAAATTTAAAATCTTGATCTTGTGACTGACTAGTATCACTGTTTTATTAGAGCTAGATTAATAGCTTATCAGAACTCTATTGATAATTGTTAAAACTCTGAACTTTTGAAATTTTAATATAACAATATCACAGAAGGGGGAATAAATCTGAAGCATTTTCCTTTAATCATTTATTTATACCTTTGTAATCTGTATTTATATCTTAAATAATTTTTGAGACCTTTAGAACTTATTTAAGTTTTTATATCTTTAGACCTTTATACATCTCAGACCCTCAGAACTTATATAAGCGCTTATATCTTAAATTGTTTTCTTAGACTCATAAATCATTTATTTAAACCTTCATGTTTTATTTAAACTTTTATATTTTAGAACATTTTCTGAGATCTTCAAAACTTGCATAGATTTTCATATTTCTTATCACTTATCAGATACATAAGCAGTTATTATTGAGAAGAGTCTTTTAAAATCATGTTTGAAACCTGTTTATCCCTTAATATGAAGCCTGTGAGTAAGGCAAAACTGTCTGCATTTTCTTATCAAGAGACCTAGTAGCTTTAATTAATTAATGTATTGATTAATGAACTAACAAGATGGCTATAGCCTTGTGGAAGAATCTGGCTGCTAAACCAGCAAAGTTATAGTTAGCCTAGCCATCAATGCCATCAGAGATCTGAGAAGGATAAATCACACCTAAGTAAGCAGAAGCACAGAGCAAGCAGCTTCCAAATCTATTAAAAATGACTGAGCCTAGTCCATTACCTAGACAGCCATCCCAGGCTCCTGTGGTCTTCATAGTATTGGAGGCAGAGGTATCAGGACACTATCAGTCTTTGGCTGCCAGATCCATAAGGTAAGAGTTTTTCATGTGGAGGAGGCACCTGGGGAAGACTGATCTTATTTTGTCAGTGTCTTGCTTGTAAAATGAATAAAAAAAAAAGAAAAACTAAAGCAAATGTAGTTCACATCCCCTCTGACCTTCTACCACTTCCTACAAATCCTCAGCTCAGGATTTTCTTATTTTCACTCCTTTGGTTCAGTCAGACATTTTATTTTAGAAAAATTACTCCACTTTTCTTTATTATTCTAGCTTTCTGGCTTTTATCTTGCTTTCCAGGCAACATGAAAACTTTCACCAAAGTCCTTCTTGTGGTTTATTTTAGTAGTCTTTGGTCAGGTTTGGTCAAGTTCTAAGGGAGGGAGGGATAGAAGATTTGCCTGTATTTGGTCATTGCCTTGAGATATTGTAGGAGATGGCCCAGGCTTGGTACATGCTCTCTCCTCATCCCTGCTGTTGGGGGCATTGAAGATTGATTGTTCACTGTCTTTCTTTCAGAAACTGTTTTCACAGTCTCAGGAAACTGAAACTGAGGCCTGATCTTTGACATAAGACTGACCAACCTGTTATGGTGTCTGCTCAGCTCTCTCATATTCAGCCTAAGAACCAGGGGGTGACACCAACTCAGTAAGGGCATGCCTTGCCTCTCAGTGAATCCTTTCTGGAGATTCCCTCACACACACCTAAAGGGGAGCTTCTCTAATTACCCATGTGTTTCATAGTCTTATCAAGCCAACAATTGAAGTTATCCATAAAAAATATGCACTCAAACACACCACTATAAACCATAATATTCCACCCTTGTCCTCCAAAGTATCACATTCATCTCATAATGTCAAATTCATTCAAGCCATTGGTCATTCATAGGCTTTTTCGAGAGCTGTTATAATCTGTTAATAAAGTTCTTGCCTATGCCTACATCATGAAGTATTTTACTTATGTTCAGTGTCTTCTTTAATTTTTTTCTTCAATGTCTGACATTGTCATTGTAAAGTTCTTCTTTCACCTCATTGGTTAGATTTAGTCCTAAGTATTATTTTTAAATTTCTCTATAAATTCAGAATTGGCATACAGAGAAGCTTCCCATTTTTGCTGGCTGGCTTTCTTTCTTACTGCTTTGTTGAAAGTATTTATTATATCTAAATATTTTCTGGTACATTCTGAAGGATCTTTTAAGTTTAGGATCTTTTAAGTTTAGGATCATGCCATCTTCAAACAGGAAAAATCTGATTTCCTCCTTTCTTGTTAGTATCCCTTTTTTTTTTTTTTAAATTTTTATTTATTTTATTTTACAATACCATTTTACAAAACCATTCAGTTCTACATATCAGCCACGGGTTTCCCTATTCTTCCCCCTCCCGCACCCTCCCCTTACCCTCAGTGCACCCCCCATTCCCACTTCCTCCAGGGCAAATCCTCCTCAAGGACTGCGATCAACCTGGTAGACTCAGTCCAGGGAGGTCCAGTCCCTTCCTCCCAGACTGAGCCAAGTGTCCCTGCATAAGTTCCAGGTTTCAAACAGCCAACTCATGCAATGAGCACAGGTCTTGGTCCCACTGCCTAGTTGCCTCCCAAATTGATCAAGCCAATCAACTGTCACACCTATTCAGAGGGCCTGATCCAGCTGGGGGCCCCTCAGCCTTTGGTTCATAGTTCATGTGTTTCCATTCATTTGGCTATTTTTTTCAATAATTGAGTAAAACCAAAATTTATTATAAGCCACAGTCCTCTTAGGGACCTCCATGCTATATATATAGCCTTCATGGTTCAATGGGTTGTGGTCTGATTGTTCTTTATTTTATATCTAGAATCCACTTATGAGTGAGTACATATCATGACTGTCTTTCTGGGTTTGGGTTACCTCACTCAGGATGATTTTTTCTAGTTCCATCCATTTGCCTGCAAATTTCATGCTTTCATTGTTTTTCTCTGCTGAGTAGTACTCCATTGTGTATATGTACCACATTTTTTTCATCCATTCTTCCATTGATGGGCATCTATGTTGTTTCCAGGTTCTGGCTATTACAAATAGTGCTGCTATGAACATAGCTGAGCATGTATATTAATGGTATGAATCAGCATTCCTTGGGTATATGCCCAAGAGTGGGATGGCTGGGTCTTGAGGTAGTTCAATTCCTAATTTTCTGAGAAACCGCCATACTGATTTCCACAGTGGTTGTACAAGTTTACATTCCCACCAACAGTGGAGGAGTGTTCCCTTTGCTCCACATCCTCTCCAACATTGGTTGTCATTGGTGTTTTTGATCGTAGCCATTCTGACAGGTATAAGGTGGTATCTCAGAGTCGTTTTGATTTGCATTTCTCTGATGATTAAGGATGTTGAGCATTTCTTTAAATGTCTTTCAGCCATTGTAGTTCTTGTTTTGTGAATTCTCTGTTTAGCTCTTTAGCCATTTTTTAATTGGACTGTTCAGTATTTTGATGTCTAGTTTTTCCGAGACAGGGTTTCTCTGTGTAGTTTTGTGCCTTTCCTGGAACTCATTTTGTAGCCCAGGCTGGCCTTGAACTCACAGAGCACTTTGTAGTTCAAAGCTTATCTGTAGATGATGTTTGTCAGCTCAGTGATGTTATTATTGTCCACGTGGAATTGTTGTTGTTGTGGGGCCCCATCTTCTTCCTGTAGACTTCAGTTGATGTTAGGCCTGGCCGTGAATTCCTGCAGAAAACTGATAAAAGAGATTTGAACACAAAGACATATATATGCAGCTAATTGAAGCCTTTTTTCTTTTTAGAATTAGCTAGTACCCTATATGACCATTAATATCTTAACAAAGTTTAAAATGTATATATATCTATATATATATTAATCTTGTAAATTTTGATATAAAATTCATACTTTAAGAAAAATTTAAAGAATCAGAATAGAATCAAAGAGTTGAGATTAGTAATAGAACAGTCCCTTAATTAATTTGGCTTTTCTCCTGTCCCATAGCAGAAGATGGCTCTATTATTCTGGCATGATACAGGGAGTTTGCATTTTCCTTTTCACACCATGCTTGAGTTTAAAGAAGGAGAGAACCATTCTCCAACTCCAAAGTCAGCTTTAAGTTTTAATTGAACTGGGACTATTAGAAGACTTTAAATCTTTAAAGAAAAGCAGAAACAAACATTTAGGAAGACATAAATTTTTTATATGATATACCTATACGCCATTTCACTCTGTTTCTTGGGATAGACGATTTGTCCCTTTTCTTCAGTTGTCTCATTTGTCCAATGTTCTTCAAATTCCTTAACCTTCATTCTCCTAAAAGACAAAAACAAAAACCTTTTCCCCAAGACTAATTTTGGGGATGTTCCTTTTTGGCAAGTTATTATCTGATTAAATGAAAAGGCATGTGTTACTGGTATAAGTTAGTTTAAATTGGATGTTCATGCTAGTTGATGAACTATCACCTCCTCTAATTAAGAGGTCTCTCTTGTTCAAATCGAACCTTTATGAATTTTGATGGTACCCACAGCTTATCTTCTCCTGTAGAAATAAAAGCAAAACCTCATCCCCAATGTAACAGATATCCTGGTTTCTATTCTGAGGTTAGCACATCCTTAAAGTATATAGGCTGATTTAATTCTGTAGTCTTTTCTATTATCCAGTGTCTCTCTGCAGCTGTTGTTCCTTTCTCATTGGCATTGAGAAAATTCAAAGTTAATAGAGCATTATGCAATCTATTTCTGGGAGTTTTTGTTACCCATTTCTGTTTATTTAGCATATCCTTTATAGTTCTGTTTGATCTTTCTATAACTGCTTGACCTGTAGGATTATGTGGTATGCCTGTAATATGCTTTATATTATAATAAGCAAAAAACTGTTTCATTTTAACAGAGACATATGATGGAGCATTGTCAGTTTTGATTTGTGCAGGTATACCCATGATGGCCATAACTTCTAGCAAATGAGTGATTACAGAATCAACTTTTTCAAAACTAAAAGCAGTTACCCATTGAAATCCTGAATAAGTATCGATGGTGTGGTGTACATATTTCAATTTTCCAAATTCTGCAAAGTGAAACAGGTCCATCTGCCAGATTTCATTCCTCTGAGTACCCTTTGGGTTACATCCTGCTGGTAATGGCGTTTGATTGTAGAAGGAACAAGTAGGACATTTCTTTACTATTTCTTTGGCTTGTTGCCAGGTTATGGAAAAATCCTTTTTTAAATCTTTATTATTGACATGATGTTTTTTTTTATGAAACTCTGAAGCCTCCAGCACATTTCCTATCAATAATTTATCAATCTCAACATTGCCTTGTGCTAGAGGGCCTGGCAGACCAGTATGCGATCAGATGTGAGTTATATATAAAGGATGACTCCTTTTCCTGATTGTATTTTATAATTGAATGAATAATGAAGTTAATTCTGAAGCATCAGGGATAAATTCTGCAGTCTCAATATGTAATACTACTCTTTCAGCATACTGAGAATCAGTTACTATGTTGAGAGGTTCTGAAAAATCCATTAATACTAACAGAATAGCATACAATTCTGATTTTTGAACTGAAATATAAGGACTTTGAACCACTTTACTTAAATTTTCTGATTTGTAACCTGCCTTTCCTTGTTTGTTGGCATCTGTATAAAATGTACGAACTCCAGATATGGGTTTTTGCTATACAATTCGAGGCAAGATCCAATCAGCTCTCTTTATAAGATCAATTCTATTGCTTTTGGGATATTTGCTGTTAATTTCTCCTAAAAATTACTGCAGGCTTTTTGCCAAGGTTCACTTTCTATCCATAATTTTTCAGTGTCTTCCTTAGTTAAAGGTACGACAATTTCTGCTGGGTCTATTCCTGCTAATTGACGAAGTCTCAATTTTCCTTTCCAAATCAAGTCAGAGATTTTTTTCCACATAAGTTTTTAATTTTTTATTTGGTTTATTTGGTAAAAATATCCATTCCAATATAATATCTTCCCTCTGCATTAATATTCCTCTTGGAGAATGCCTAGAAGGTAAAATAACCAAAATGCAATCCAGCTTTGGATCACTACATCTACGTGCCCTTCATGTACTTTCTTTTCTACCAAGGCCAATTCTTTCTCAGCTTCAGGTGATAATTCTCTTGGACTATTTAAGTCCTTGTCACCTTCTAAGGTTTTGAACAAATTATTTAGCTCATCATTTTTTACCCCAACAATAGTTCTTAGATGAGAAATGTCTCCAAATAATGTTTGAAAGTCATTAAGAGTCTTTAGTCTATCTCTCCTAATTTGCACCTTTTGGGGTCTAATTTTTTGTAGCTCTCTTTTATATCATAAATAATTAATAGAATTTCCTCTTTGTATCTTTTCAGGGGCAATTTGTAATCCCCAGCAAGGCAAAATTTTCTTTACTTCTTCAAACATTCTTTCTAAAGTATCTGCATTTGAGTCAGCTAATAAAATATCATCCATATAATGATAAATTATAGATTTAGGAAATTTTTTACGTATCACTTCCAATGGCTGTTGTACAAAATATTGGCACAGAGTTGGGCTATTCAACATTCCCTGTGGGAGAACCCTCCATTGAAATCTTTTAACCATTTGAGAATTATTATAAGTAGGCACTGTAAAAGCAAATCTTTCTCTGTCTTTTTCTTGTAAGAGTATTGAAAAGAAACAGTCTTTTAAATCAATAACTATGAGAGGCCATCCTTTTGGTAACAGAGTAGGCAAAGGAATTCCAGATTGTAGAGAGCCCATTGGCTGAATTACTTTGTTAATTGCTCTAAGGTCTGTTACCATTATCCATTTACCAGATTTCCTTTTAATAACAAGTACAAGAGAATTCCAAGGGCTGGTTGATTCTTCAATATGCTGAGCATTTAACTGTTCTTCTACCAGCTCTTCTAAAGCCTGGAGTTTCTCTGTTGTTAAAGGCCATTGCTGAACCCATACAGGCTTGTCTGTTGACCATTTTAAATGTAGAGCTGTTGGTGCTTTTGGAAGATTATCAGTTGTTGTGCTCTGTTCTTGTATGACATGGATGGCTGGTGACCACTCATTAGAATAATATCTTCTAATATTTCTCTCAGAAACATGTACTAGTTTATGATTTGTTTCTGAAATTGGAGGGATGTTAATCTGAGTATTCCATTGTTGCAACAAGTCTCTACCCCACAGGTTCATAGCTATGTTAGCCATATATGGTTTTAATTTTCCTTTCTGTCCTTCTGGACCTATATATTCGAGCCATCTTGCACTCTGTTTCACTTGAGATAATGTCCCAATTCCTAACAGTTGAACGTTTACCTCCTGAAGAGGCCAAGTTGGATGCCAAAATTCTGGTGCAATTATGGTAACGTCCCCACCTGTGTCTACCAGACCAGACAACAAAACACCATTTATTTTTATTGTTAATTTTGGTCTTTGTTCATTAATAGAAGTTTGCCAAAATTTTTTCTTTATGTTTTTTCCTGAATTTCCTATTCTATCTGTTTCATCATCCTGACCAACATGATTTATTCCAATAGGCATTTGGTTAGTTATTTGTGTTGAGTAGGGGTTTCCTTTACAACTGCAGGAAAGGTTTGAACTGGATTTGCACTGGGGGCCTGCCTGAGGCCCCTCTGGGAGTTTCCCGAAGACTGAGGTAAAGGATTACCCTGTCTGTCCTTTTTTGATCTACATTCGTTGGTCTGGTGTTTTCCCTTACCACACCTTCTGCATACTCCAGAAGGAAGGAGCATTCTGTTGCCAGTGTTCCTTGAAGAAACATTATTTCTAGGAATGAATTATTTACAGTCCCTTTTCAAATGTCCTTGCTTTCCACATTCAAAACATCTAACATTTCTCAAAACTTTTGAAATTGCTTCTCCTACCCACTTATCATCATGGTCATAAGCCTCAACATTAACCGTGTCTCTAATCCAATCTTCCAAAGGTGCAGATCTTGCCTTTAATGGCCTGATTATTCTTTTGCATGCTGCATTTGCATTCTCAAAGGCCAAAGATTCAATTATTATCTGACTAGCCTCTGAATTCGGGACCATTCTCTGTACTGCTGAAGTCAATCTTTGTAAGAAATCTGTGAAAGATTCTTTTGAACCCTGTATAACCTTTGTAAATGACTCAGTTTTTTTTCCTGGTTCCTCAACTCTGTCCCATGCATTCAAGGCTACCGTTCAACATACAATTAGGGTTTGGACATCATATAAACATTGTGTTTGTACTGAAGCATATTGGCCTTCTCCAATAAGCTGATCCTGGTAGACTTGTATTCCTTTATCCCTCCATTGTTTTTCTATATTTTTAGCCTCATTATTGAACCACATTTTCCACTGGAGATTATGTCCGGGTTCGAGAACAGCCTGTGCCACATCCTGCCAGTCCTTTGGTAGAATCCTATTACAAATTGACCAGGTGTTTAACATTTGCTTTACATATGGGAAATGCATGCCATAAGATGCTATTGCCTCCTTAAATCTTGGTAAGTCTAACATTTCAATTGGTATCTAAGTATTTTGTTCATTCTCTTCACCAGGTAGCTGCTGTATGGCTACTGGATAAATTAAGGGTGATTATGTGAAAATAGGCTTTCTTTCTGTAGCCTTATAATCCAATTTTGAAACAGCTTCACTGTTAATTTCTTCTGTCTGAATTTGAATTTCTCTATAATTCATTTTTACAGGTTTAACAGGTTTTCCTAAGACTGTTATCCTGGCACTTAAATTGACTATCTTTTTAAATAGTAAAATGAGGATAAGAAAAGTAATAAACTGAATAATTCGATCAATATTAATCTTCTCATATAGTTGTTCCATTGTTAGAGTGCCTAAAATTTCAAACAAAGCCCAGTTTTCTTCCAATGTACACATAAAGCCCATTTTTTTAATGTAGAAAAAAATTCTTTTTAAATACATATGTTAACTGACTTACTAAGTCTGTGTAGAACAGTAGAAATCCTAGGGAATTTCAAAACAGCCACCTGGTGTTTGAGGTGTGAATCAAGAGAGAGAGAGATAGAGATAGAGATAGATAGATAGATAGATAGATAGATAGATAGATAGATAGATAGATAGCAAGAAAGCGTAGCCGAGTCAAGCCTTTGCTTTATAGGCAGGCCTGAGTTGTTTGTAGCACCAGCTTTAAGCAAGTAGCAACAGCTGCAGGTCAGTCAGACCTGGGCCCCAGCTAGGGAGCCGGGCCACCCAGGCCGGAAATCGGACCTGCTGCCAAGCCAAGCCAAATGGTTATTAATGGATTCTTGTCACGTTGGGTGCCAAATGTAGATGTAACCAACCATCTTATTAAATAAGAAACACAGAACCAATGCAAAGAAGAAAGCCAAGAGGTCAGAGCTAAGAGCTAAAACCTTACCCTTCCTCCCGTGGTGGTCCTACCTCTCTGAACCAGAGCTACTTCCTGTGTTAAAGTCTTTTTATAGTGTTTCTGTTCTACTTTCTCATTGGTTGTAAACCCAACCACATGATCGCCTCATCACATACTGTCTGTATAAACCTCCATGTTTTCTATGGTTGGTATTGAGATTAAAGGCATGTGTATCCAATACTGGCTGTATCCCTGAACACACAGAGACTTACCTAGCTCTGCCTACCAAGTGCTGGGATTACAAGTGTATGCCACCACTGCCCTGCTTTCCTATGGCTTGCTAATAGCTCTGACCCCTGGGCAACTTTATTTATTAACATACAAATAACATTTTAATATAAATAAAATATCACCATATATATTATATATGATATTTTTATATGATATTTTTAAAATATATGATTGTTTTCATATATATATATGAAAAAAAGTAAATTGAAAAAAAAAAAAGAAACTGTCTCAAACAAAAAAGAATAAAATGAGACCAGGGGATAGAGAAGGGGGAGAGAAGAGGAAAAACATACCAAAACCTCAGGAAAAAATGGACTCAAGGCAGAATCAATTGCTTTCCAGAAGAGAAAATTCAGCAGACTAATGTGTTCAGCCTCCCTAGTGAGTAAGGAAATGCTAGGAGATCCCCTAGTAGTTACCTATCCACAATACTGGCAGGACTGGAATGTTCTAAATTATCAGGGCTTTCTGCATATTGCTATCAGAGTGTGAATTGTAAGGCCACTTTAGAAAACAGTTTCATTCAGAAGCCCAGCAATTTGACTGGCAAGAACAGACCCAGAAGATGCCTCCACACATTTGACATGGCAGCATATTTTGATAACATCAATACAGAGGCTACACCAGTGCCCATATAAAAAAAAAGAAAACACAGGATAGTTTCAGAAGGGCCTGCATCCTAATCCATAGGGCTTGACTGTCTCTGCCAAAGGGCTTTTAAAGGAAGGCTAAGGGGTGGAGCAAAAGACCCCCCCCCCAAGCATAGCCAAATGCAGACCATGTCAGACACCTGGTACTCAGGCCTGTGGTCCAACCATCCTCTTTATGCAGACCTGTTGGGTAAAGTCACTACGAAACCTAAATGGGCTCCAACAATTTGTGTCTTTCCAAAATTTGATGCTATGGTATATGGGAGTGGAGGGATCTTAGGAGATGGTTACTTCATGGAGGCAGAGCCCTCATGAGTGGAATTAGTTCTTTTAAAGAAAGATTCCAGGTGACTGTCCTTTTCATCCAGTATGTTCAGATGTAGTGAGAAAGCATCACTAAGGCCAAGAAGCAGCCTTCACCACACCCTGCTATGTTCAGTCCTGGATTTCCTATAAAGTTGAGAACTCTGATAATTTTCTGTTGTAAATAAGATATCCCAATTGTGTTGTTTTGTTACACTTTCCTGGACAAACCAAATCAATCTCCTATGGGTTATTACTTAGCATCAATGGTTGAAAACACAATAATGTTAATGGATTTCAAGTTAATTTTGATATGTCTCTGTAAATACACTTGAAGTAGACATTTCTGTCTCAAATCATGGCATTTTGCCCCTGGGGCCTAAAGGCTCATGGCCATTTAATAATGCAAAATTCAAACTCATCAAATATTTCTATCTGAATTTGAAGGAAAGTGGGGAGGTATATACTGGAGGGTCTGGAGGGAAGAAAGACAAGAAATAAATGTAGTTTCATCTCTATTATGAGAGATTAAGGACAGTGTCTGGAATCATGAGGCTGGAGTGGGAAAAGCTGGGAAGAGGGTGGTTGGTGGTAAGGGAAAGAAACATAATGTCCAAAGCAGTACATGAATTTAAATTGTTGGAGTGTGTCTAAGCCCTCACACCCTTTTAACCTCAGAGACATCTGCAAGTTTCCTTATATATTAGTAACATGAAAATTTGGAGCTATTTGGATTTAAAAAACCAGTGTCTGCAGAGTGCATTTGCATAAGCATAATTGAACATGGAAAAAATGGATAGGAAAACACTCTTTCTTCATCCAAATACCTATGAGAAATGTAAATTATGAATAAGCTGTTATTTATTCAATCAATATCCTTTGCTACACATATTTGAGATGGATTGACACTGATAGCTAAAGACTGATTTGGCTGGTTTTCAACACAAATTTTGCTCAGTGTACAGATGGCTCTGAAATGAACCTCTGAGTTTTACTTCATCCTATTCATTTTCTCAGTCAACATATCCTTGCCACTATTCAGGTTGAAATCTTCCTTCTTACACATGGGTGCATGTGTCACATGCTTCATCCACAGTTGGTGCAGCTATTTTTGGAGATTCTGGAAACTTTTAAGAGGTAGAGCTTGGTCAGAGGAAGTAGGCCACCAGGTAGGTATTTGGAGGATATCTTGTCCTTGTCATCCTACTGTCTCCTTCTCATACTGTCCTGTTCACCAAGAATTAAAGATGCTCTTCTACTATGTATGTTCACAGTTGTGTTCTAGCCAAGTGCATGGAGCCAAGTGACTACATGACCACAAACTAAACCATATGAAACCATGAGCCAAAGCAAATAATTCCTTCTATTAATTGTTCACTCAGGTATGTTTTCCTCACAGCAATGGTCATGCCAATGTAGATGGGGGAAAAGCCCACAAGGCCTCAACCTTCCAAAGAACTATAGACAACTGAGGACAGTAGGAGAGTCTTCAGCCCTGAAGACACACATACAAGTAACATTATACAGACCAAGCAGGTTGTACATAGGAATATGTGTATATATATATATATATATATATATATATATATATATTTATATATATATATATATATATATATATATATATACACACATGCAATAACAATTAGTGAAAGAAGAGGCCGTTAATTTGAAGGAGAGTGAGGAGGACCATATGAGAGCATTGGGAGGGAAGAAAGGCAAGAGATAAATGTTCTCATTATATTTTAATCTTAAAAATAAAAATTAAAAAAGATAAAACAGGATGAGTATTTTATTTAGAAATATCACACATAGTAGTTTTAAGATGGTCCCCACTAGCCCTGTTCGATGGTGATGTCATTCTACATGCTGTGAATATATTTTGTTCTCATTGGTTGATAAATAAAGCTGTTTGGCCAATGGTGAGGCAGAATGTTAGGCAGGACATTCTAACTAGAGAGAGAGGAAGGAGAAAACAGAGGCAGGAGAGATGCTGTTAGCTGCCACCAGGAGAAGCAAGATGTAAGATTCTGGTAAGCTGCAAGCCACGTGGCAAAGTATAGATTTATAGAAATGGATTTATTTTAAGATATATGAGCTAGTTAGCAAAAGGCCTGAACCATTAGGTCAAACAGTTTGTAATTAATATAAGCCTCTGTGTGCTTATTTGGGTCTGAGCGGCTGTGGACCAGGCAGGACACAAGAAAACTTTCAGCTACAAATGGCACCTGATGAGCTGGCTCAAGTTTTATTCGAACTTGAGCGCAACATGACAGATTCCCACTGTGGTATACAGTGCACTGCATGATAGATTTAGCTTTTGCTAGTACAAAAAAAAAAAAAAAGAAAGTTTTCTGGGCTACACGCTACTTTAATTGAGGCATAGACCCACTGCTTCTGAGAGTTGATGGTACACATAGCCCAGAGCCAGGGGTGAATTACCTCCGCCATGTTGAAAAGCTGAAATAGGCAGAGTCAGAAGTCAAGTGCTTTTCATCCTGGCCATTCACTTTAGCAGTTTAAAGTCTCTTCTGGCCAGAAAAGGATTATAAATTCAAAATAAGACAGATTCAGATGGGATAAACCTCTAAACAGTTTACAATATGCATAAAAATATACATAGGCTTAAAAGAGAAAGGAAAACAAATATAGACAGTTATATAAAAAATAGAAAGTTTAAAAAAAATAAAGTCCTTAAAGAGATAGTAAAAGTAATATAAAAAATAAGCCATGTAAAGATGGCTATCACATAGAGAGTCTGGATTATATTGTCTTTGGGATTTTTAACTTCAGAGAGACATTTGATTGTAAAAGCTGCTGAGTTAAATCAATATGTATATTTTAAAGATATCTTGATTTCAAAATTAATATCTAAGTATATGTTGCTTTGGAAAAGAGGTTCTGCTTTTGTTTCCAAAGAAGATGAGAACCTGGGGATTGCTTCCAGGCTAATATGCTTTGATCAAGGAAGACCTCCTGAGAGGCCCAGATGATCCAACATTCAAACAGCTTCAAGGCAACTACTTCAAAAAATACAACATCACAGACTATTCCAGTCAGGACTTGACCATAATTCTTAATTTTCTCAGGATCCCCATAAGAATACAGTGCCATTTATCAGGAAAAAGTAGCCTAGAACACTACGCCCACATTCCCAAAAAATGGATTATGGATGTTTGTTTTTGTTTAGGTTGTTGGTTACAAATTGTTATTATTCATAGTCAATATCTTTTTAAAAGAAGAAAGGGGGATAGGATATAGATATGATAGGATGAAAAAGTAACAACTTATTTGAAATGTTTTACAATGCTATGGATTTTAGTTTATTGATACAAATTTAAAGTTAATTTTGTTATACTGTATGTATATTTCTACTCTTGTTTAAGGTATTATGCTTGTGTAGCTCATTTGAAAATATAATGTATAATTAAGAAATGCAGATTATTAGTCATCTATGATAATCAAACTTATCATGTTAGTTAAGTTTTCTAGGTATACATAGATATATTTCAATTAGGTAGGTAATCTTCAAACACTTCAAAGACCTACAAATGTTTTAATAACTTTTTGGACATTGAGTCATGTATGCTCCTGGTAACACCATCTACTTCAGAGAAGATAATGGGCATTGAAATTCATTATGGAGTTTGCTTTTCTTTGTGGCAAAAATTAGCCACTGAGTGTTGACTGCTTGATAATATGTTGTATAAACTGGACCTGATGAAGGTGACCACTGAACTTTGCAAGACAAGATGGTCCTTCAGGTTCCTGCTCCACAGAAGAAACTGCCAGACATTCTACACATTTGGGTAACTGTCCAGGTAGCCAGCTGTCTCTGTCATTCTAGATGTTTGGAAGTTGCTTACAATGCTCTTCCTGTTTACTTAGGTAATATTATATCCCTTTGAGGTCTTTGATGTAGTTAAAGACTAGATAGTTATGATTATGGTTTTCCTTGGTTATGATAAGAGATAAGGTAGATATGAAACCTTAGACTCACAAATATAGGATAGATAGGATATCTTCTTTAATTTTGCCAAATACAAATAGACTAGATATTATAACTATAATTCTTCCTTGATAACTGTTTTGTTATATGTAATTTTACTATGTTGAAGTTAAAACTTCCTTTTGAATAGAAAGTAAAAAGGAAATGATGGGCGATGTTGTTATGTATGCTGTGAATATAAGTTGCTCTGATTGGTTGATACATAAAGCTGTTTGGCCAATGGTGAGGCAGAATAAGGTTAGTCAGGACTTTACAACTAGAGAAAGAAGAAGGAGAAAAGAACATGAGAGACGCTGCTAGCCACTGCCAGGAGAAGCAAGATGTAAAAGTACTGCTAAGCTGCAAGCCACATGGCAAAGTACAGATTTATAGAAATAGGTTAAATATAATATAAGAGCTTGCTAATGAGAAGCCTGAACCATTAGGCCATGCAGTTCATAATTACTATAAGCCTCTGAGTGTTTATTTGGGTTTGAGGGGCTGTGGACCAGGCAGGACAAAGGAAAACTGTCAGCTACACCTGTTTCTTAGTATTCATGCCATTCTGTAACTCTCTCAACTGATATATGATTTTAGATCTACTGACTTACCTCTGAAAATCAGAATATATCAGATTGGCATTTTATTTAGTTATTTTACTTTTTCAGGTTGGTATTTTATACCAATTGGTAGTTGGATAAATCCACAAATCTTGGAGAAGACAAGTTTTCAATAGAATCCCAATGAGTGCATTTTAAAGTAAAGGAAGAAACTGAAAATTATTATTAGGCAAAAATCATGGCTTCTCTGTTTTTTTTGCATCAAATTAGAATAATTTATCACATGAATGTTTGCTAGAATTTTCCACTGAAGAGATCTCAGTCTGTAGTTTTCTCTTCCAAAATAAATTTAATTCAAGTTGTAAA
Organism: Peromyscus leucopus; assembly: GCF_004664715.2. NCBI lineage: Eukaryota > Metazoa > Chordata > Mammalia > Rodentia > Cricetidae > Peromyscus > Peromyscus leucopus. Next base: position 24,224,836 of record NC_051064.1, on the reverse strand, counting down.
GTATTTATAAGACTGTTTTCTGTCCTTTCTTCTGAAAATTTCTACATCTTGTATTCTTCTCAGATCATGGTCATGTCATCTAAAACATACAAATTGGGAAGTTTACACTTACTCATGACAGCTTCTAGGCATGAAAGTCTTACTGAGGGTCCTTGCTTAACTTTGCTATCTAAACTCATAAGAACAGTATCAGGAAGTGTATCTTTCTCACTCAATGTATCTGCAAAAGTCTGAGATATATAATCCATATATATCCATTTGTAATAACCACATCATATTAGACTGAAGTTTCTTTTGGGAATGTAAAGTTGGTTTCACATTCGAATGTCTGTCATTTTGAAATGTATATTAGCATAAGAAAGACAAAAGATATATAAATGCATGGCAGATGTCAAAGGAACAGCAAATACTATTCACTATGCCACAATAATTTCAAAAACACCCCTAAGAAATACTTAATCTGACAAGGGTGCTCAAAACTAAACCAAGCAGGCACCATCTCTAATGGAAAACTTTTAGAAAATTCTCCAGTATGTTTAGAAGTGAAGAAACTTGGCTTCTGTCCATGTGACACAAAGAGGACTTCACATTGGAGGGTCTGTCTGGTTTATTTCACGTGTGTCAGCTTTCTGTTATTGGCACAATTGCCCAAGAGAGCCAAGTAAAAGGTTTACTCGCAGAGTTTTGTAAATTTCAGTCAATGACTAATTGGCATGTTACTCTGGAGTTCTTAGTGAGGCTGCACATCAGAACAAAGTCACCAGGGAAGGGCAGGGAAGACAAAATATTTCCACCACCTTGGTAGGATGAGCCCTGGTCTTGTATATTAATAAAGGATTATTATAATAAAGGATAAATATAATAATATACTTCCCAGGGGATCAGAAGAGAAACTATGAACAGTGAGATTTATTCTCTGGAAATGAATCTAAGCACACCATACTCTTTGTCCATCTATGTTATTCCTCTGGGATAAAATTCTATCTACACAGCTTCAGTTCTGTACTCAAGCCTAGCTCCTTTCTTGCCTGATTTCTTTCTACCTTTATCTGTTGTTCCCTCTGAGTTCTATCTTAATTCTCTCATCTTAGTACTGCCTCATCTAGGTCCTTCTCATCTCTTTCTTATTCATCTAGTACTTTCCCATCTGGCTCTTCCTCATCTTCCGTCCTGACCTCCAGTTCTCTAGTCAAAAATCCTCTCTAGCCAAAAATCCTCAATATCCTTTCTCCTGATAACTCTGTTCCCCTCAGTCTCTGAGGTGTTCAGTTATAAACCCAAGCCATAGTGATCCTCTGGCAGAGCAAGGTCACCAGGCTTGAATTCTTATGGGGTCATAAAGGTAGGTAAGAATTTTCCTCAGACAGTGGCCATCAGGCTTTCTTTTACAACCCAAATGAGTGCTAATGATGAGTTAGTCAAGAAGGGAATTTATGTGCTCAATATACATTCCTAGAAGTGGTTAGGTAAGAAATTAGGAGTCTATTAGTAAGGCTGTAAGGAAGGAGGGTCTCACCCTAAACTGCTTAAGAAATAAAGCTATCCTCCTGACCTAGGAGACAGGTGTTGTTTCTTTTGGCCTTGGATGCTTGATAGGTATTTTAGATTAATACACTGTTAGGAGTTCTTGGAAGCATGCATAGCATTACAAGAAAATCACTGTGGGAACCAGCTAATATATATACAAAAGCTAAAATATCACCAAGACTTCTTAAGCCATGGCTTGACCTTTGGAAAAGTCCTTGGCTTTTCCAAGCGGTAGCTTTTGTGATAATAGCTGAATTTCATTACGTTTTCCTGCAGCTTGCAGCACCCTGGAATATCTAACTCCCTCCCACTAGGCTCTGCCTTTTAAATTTTATGCCTGTCAATAGTGGTGAGATGGGCACTAGCCTTTAACACATGGACCTTTGTAGAAAATTCTAGACTCAAGCTATACAGCATTACAATGGACAAAAACATGAAAAAATATGATGGACAGAAAGACACAAATCAGTCATCATTTGGCAATAATATGATAGCAAACTTTAAAAATAAAGATAAATTACTAAATTAATTATTCCTAGGGAAATTATTAGAATTAATTAATGTACATAATATTTAACTAGACTATTGGTGCACAACAATCTATCATACTTCTATATACCTTCTACAACAAGTAAGTAAATGAAAAAAAAATTGCCATTTATCAAAAGGTTAAGAAAAAAAGCCAAGATCTTAAAGAGAACATATGTTGAGCTACAATGGAGAAGAACGTAAAATTGTAGCAGGAGACATTTAATCTAATTAAGTAGACAGTTATATCATGGGCAGGGATGGGAATGTACTACTGTAAAGGCAGAAATTGTGTCCAAGTTGGTCTACAGTTTCAGTGTTATCCAAATCAATGTAATATTTTTCTTTTTAAAGGAATCTACACATACTGATTATAATCTTGGTTTTTTTCTTTTATTTATTTTATTTTACAATACTATTCAGTTCTACATAACAACCACAGATTCCCTTGTTCTCCCCCTTCCTGCCCCCCTCCCCTTCCCCCCAGCACACCCCCCATTCCCACCACCTCTAGATCAAGGCCACCCCCAAGAACTGAGATCTACCTGATAGACTCAGTCCAGGCAGGTCCAGTCCCCTCCTTCCAGATTGAGCCAAGTGTCCCTGTATAAGTCCCAGGTTTCTCATACAGCTATCTCATGCAGCGAGCCCAGGACCTGGTACCACTGCCTAGATGCCTCCCAAACAGATCAAGCCAATCAACTATCTCACCTATTCAGAAGGCCTGATCCAGTTGGGGGCCCCTCAGCCTTTGGTTCATAGTTCATGTGTTTCCATTCGTTTGGCTATTTGTCCCTGTGCTTTATCCAACCTTGGTTTCAACAATTCTCGCTCATATAAACCCTCCTCTTTCTTGCTAATTAGACTCCCAGTGCTCTACCCAGGGCCTAGCCGTGGATGTCTGCATCCAGATTCCTCAGTACTTGGATGGGGTTTCTGGAACAACTATTAGGGTGTTTGGCCATCCCATCACCAGAGAAGGTCAGTCCTGGCTGTCTCTCGGCCATTGCCAGCAGTCTTTTGTGGGGGTATCTTTGTGGATTTCTGTGGGCCTCTTTAGCACTTTGTTTCTTCCTTTTTCTCATGTGGTCTTCATGAAACACTATAGCTCAGCCAAGATCCTTCATAAAAATCAAGATGGATGACTATGTCAAGACTCACTCTCAAGACCATTTGATAAAGACAGTGCATAACCACAGGTTAGTGGAATAAGACAGATTTTGCAAGCAATTCTCTTCTAGATTTAAGGTTCTATATAAAAGCAAAGATACTGAATGACTGGGGAGTAGATCTGTGTTTTCAAACTGATTGTGGGCCAAGGACTCACTACCTCATACCATCAGTAACATGAATTCCAGGTGGGTTATAATCACATAACAGGAAGACAAAACTAGTAATTATAAGAATATAAAGCTTCGATGACAATACAAGAGATTATCTTCATGCCCATGGGTGTGGTAGTTTGAATGTAATTGGCCCCCATAAGGTCATTGGGAGTTGCTCTATTAGGAGGTGTGGCTTTGTTGGAGTAGATGTGGCATTGTTGCATGAAGCGTGTTACTGTGGAGGTGGACTTTGATGTCTCATATATGCTCAAGCCATTGTCGGTGTCTCAATTCACTTTCTGTTGCCTGTAGATCAAGATGCAGGACTCTCAGCTCCCTTTCCAGCACCATGTCTGCCTTCATGCTGCCATGTCCCACCATGATGATAATGGACTAAATCTCTGAAACTGTAAGCCACCCCACTAAATGTTTTCCTTTATATGAGTTGCCATGGTCATGGTGTATCTTCACAGCAATAGAAACCCTAAGACAATGGGGTTTCTTAAAATGAAATATGAACCATCAGAGTTACAGATTTGACTTTAATGAAATTAGGAAGTTGCATTCATCAAAACACCTAGAGAGTAGAAAGGCAAGGCAGTGAATGGGAGATAATTGTAGCAACCATCTGCAGATGACAAAGCTCATGTTCAGATTGTAGAACTATCTCCTGAGATCTATATGGGAGACACAGCCCACCTGAAGGTAGTTTCTTTTAAAAACAAATACTGGGTCTTCAAGCGTGAAAATATGCTAAACTTCATCAGTTTATTAGTCAGAGTTCTCTAGAGTAACAGAATTTATAGAAAGAATATCTTTATACATACAGAAAGGTGGTTTATTAGAATGACTTACAGGCTAACTCAACAATGACTGGCTGTGAATGGAAGTCCAAAAATCCAGTAGCTGCTCAGCCCACAAGGCTGGATATCTCATCTGGTTTTCAGTATATGCTGGAATCCTGAAGAAGTGGGCTCTAATGCCAGTGAAGGAATGGACATGCTAGCAAGGTGAGGGCAAGCAGGCAGAGAGAGAGAGCCCCTGGGCCTGGTTTAGGCTTCTGAAACCCCCAAACCTACCCCAAATGACACACTTTTGTAGATGTAACCAACTGTCTTATTAAATAAGAAACACAGAACCAATGTAAAAGAGAAAGCCAAGAGGTCAGAGCTCAGAGCTAAAATCTTACCCTTCCTGCTGCGGTGCTCCTAGCTCCCTGAAAGAGACCTATTTCCTGTGTGTATGTCTTTAAATAGTTTTTCTGTTCTGCCTTCTCATTGGTTGTAAACCCAAACACATGACTGCCTCGTCACTGCCTGTAAGTATAGCCCTCTAGGTCTTAAAGGTATATGTCTCCAATGCTGGCTGTATCCCTGAACACACAGAGATCTATGGGATTAAAGGCGTTCGCCACCACTGCCACATGCTTTCTATGGCTCTAATAGCTCTGACCCCAGGCAACTTTATTAACATACAATTAAAATCACATTTCAGTACAAATAGAATACCACCATACACTTTCTCCAACAAGGCCACACCTTCTAATCTTTCTCAAGTAGTACCACTCTGTAATGACCAAACATTCAAATATTGAGCCTATGGGGGCCTTTCCTATTCAAACCACAATTGGTATATGAAATGCAAATGAAAATAAAAATAAAACATCACTACTAATAGTGTGTTTAAAATAAATGAAGGGTAAATGCTTGCATGTAGTATCTTTTTCTGGAAAGAAAGTAGTCTATTGCTGAGATATTGGCCATTTTAAATCAATCATATGATATAAAAGTATCTTAAATGTAATGAATGTATTTTCAATTGAACCTTCCATTATCCATTATTATTTTTATTGAGAATGTATAGCAATATTTTTCCTATTAAGACTTTAAAATAAATATATTGTATCATCAAAAAACAAATGAAGAAGAAAGCCAGCAATACCAGTGCTGGGCAGGAAATGGCCTAGCAGGGGCTCACACATTGCTGGTAGGAAGTGTAAATTTATGCAATTCTAGCATTAGCTGGAAAAACTGAAAACATGTGTCCCTAGACAGCTTCTTAATCTTTTATCCCTACTTAAAATATTTGTGCTAAGTAGCACAATGCCCCTTGTCTGAAGATGTTCTTAGCATTATTCAAAATACACTCATACTGGCAGTACCTAAGCACCAACCTGCAACAGAATAAATGGTAGTTCCTGCAAGGGAATATTATATAGCAATAAAGCAAGTTCATAAAACTTACATTCTCCAGTGTAGATAGACCTCAAGATTCTCTGGTTGACCAGGAGAAAGCAGACACAGAACACACAGTCTCCCAATGTGCACACAATGCTGTGTGATTTCATTTACATGAACCTAAAACATTTTATTTACATAAAGATTCTCAGATTAACATTACATTGTGAACAAAGAGAAGAGGGTCACTGTCTTTTTAGGTCCCGAGAATGCTGTGTTTCAGAAAGCAGGTATTATCATTATTAGTACTTTGTAAGTATGTATTTATTTACCTAAAAAGGGAATATGACATTTAGTTAGCATTTTGAGGACAAATAATAATTGTATATTCTCAAGAAATATTTATTAAGTCTACCATGCACTTAGTGGCTTAATATTCACAATAGCACAGACCCAGACCCTGTTCAACTTCCACAGTCATGTTTTTGTCACAAGTGTTTGAGACAATGATTTTTAACAGAATTTGTTGACAATGACAATCTGCTTCATCAAATTTTGCATAAAATATGAGCCAATTTTATTTATTATTACCATATGGAATGTGAAATTAAAAGTCAAGATTTTCCTGAATTTACTCAATTTTCATTATATGCCTCTAGGCAGTTAAAGGGGGTCAAAATGTCTACGAGGTAAAGATGAAAAAACACTCCCAAGAGCAACTTCCTACGGAGTCCACTTGGTGGTGCTAAGTCAACGTAGAATGCAGGTCACTACTTTGCAGTTCTACAGGTCTTGCGAGTTCTAAAGGTCTGTTATATTTTAGGGCTTTGGACATTTTAGGTAGGGAAAATAATTCAAAACTCTTAAATTTCACTCTTAAATTACTGAAAATTACAAAGGATGTCCTTAAACTCTAGGACAAGCAAAGCTTTCATGTTTTCTTAACTCATGTTTTTCGATGATCTAGAATATAAGCCATTGGAAGATAAATAATTTTGTCTGTGTGGTATTGTAGGCTTGGTGGAAACACAAATCACAAATTTTAAATGGAATTATGGTGTATGAGAAATGGCTGAGGAACGTTTTGCTTCCTAGCAGATGGGGGAAGGGGTGAGGCCTTTGCTCCAGGCGTCTAACCAGGATGCTGTTCAGCTGACCAGGATTAGGGGCAAGGTGGCATAGATGTTATCTTCCTTCTTGGAGAGGCCCTTTGCTTGCTATGCCCAGGCTGGTCTCAAACTCGAGATTTTCCTGTTTCAGGCTCTCAAGGCTGGGGTGAGCCTGTCTTTTCTTACCTCTCACAGCTGAATGAGGCCTCATTCTAGGGCTTTCCAGTTGTGAGCAAAGACAAGGGGTTTCAGGCTGGGAAGAGGAATCTTTAGGATCCTTTTCCTGGCAATGAGAGGCACTAAAGTCTTCTGGTTTCATAATACTGGACCTGTGTCTTCTGTTTATAAAGATGCTGCTATGTTGTATACCCATAAATGAATCAATAATCATCTTGCCTTTTTCTTTTAAAATGTTGTTTTAAAATTATGTGTGTATGCCTATGTCTACATGGGGGCATGAGCACAACTGTAGTTCCTCTGGAGGCCAGAAGAAGGTGTTGGATGCCCAGAGCAGGTGTTATAGGCTGGCGGGGAACTGAACTCAGGTCTTCCTAAAGAGCGCTTGTGCTTTTGATCACTGACCATCTCCCCAAGATCATTACATCTTAAAGTAGACAACTTTGAGCAGGGGGAGAAGTATCTCTATGAGTTCAAGTCTGGCCTACATAGCAAGTTCCAGGACAGTCAGGACTACATACAGAGACCTTTCATGTTGGTTAGAATGAAAAATGACCCTCATAGACTCATAGGGAGTAGCATTATTGGAGGTGTGACCTTGTTGGAGTAGGTGTGACCTTGTTGGAGGAAGTGTGTCACTGGGGTGTGGGCTTTGAGGTTTCAGAAGTTCAAGCCAGGCCCATTGTCACTTTTTCTTCCTGCTGCCTGCCAATCTGGTTGTAGAACTCTCAGCTACCTCTCCAGCACATGTCTGCCTGCTTCCTGCCATGATGGCAATAGACTGAACCTCTGAATTCTAAACCAGCCCCAATTAAATGATTTCCTTTCTAAGAGTTGCTGTGGCCCTGGAGTTTCTTTACAGCAATAGAACCCTAACTAAGATACATTGTCTTGCAAAATAAAATGAAGTAAAATTCGATGGAGAATGAATCAGGCTGTGTACATGATTTTCAATCCCAATGCTGTAACTTTCATGGTAGCACCACCTTGTGTTTTCTACTTCCTTCCTTCTATGAAGGCTATGCCCTATGTGCTTCAGACAATAGCTACTTCCCCCAAGAGTGGGGGTAAAAAAATAAAATAAAAAATTTTAATCAGTGCTGAACCATCTTAAGTAATTTCAGTTGTCTGTCAGTTTTTAAATGCTACCCATAAGAAATAAAAAAGAAATATATTGTCATTATGAGAATCTAAAAATAGGTAGATATAGACAAAAACCATCACATAAAATATGGTCCTTTTTAGAGGCTCATCCTTGTGTTTCTTGAGCGACCAGACATTGCTGAATACTGAAATCAATATGAAATCTAACCTTAATACATCCAGAAAGAAGTCTGTGAGCTAAATTTGTATTTCATGTAAATTTTATGAAATATAATAATAGGAAATCCTCACTGTGTATGTCTTAAAATTCAACAAAATGCAATAGAAAAGCTATGAATCAAAGACCTCCTATCTTTAATGATACTCTCCTAATGTAGAAACATATCTTTGCAGACAAAATAGAAGATTGTCTTTAAAATATGCTTCTTCTGCACATCTAAAATTTAAAACAATTTTATTAGACTAGAAAAGAGGAGAGTTGCTGAGACCTTGTGTTTCATATGGTCTTTTTTGACCATGCATAAAAAGTACAAAAGTATTTTCCTCAAAAAAAAATTTTTTTTTTTTTAAATATTGAACAAAGGAGAAAAGTCAGTCACTGGCTGAGTCTATAACCTGAAATTTGAATTTTTGTGTCAAAATTGAAAGATAAAATACATTGTTAAGACTGAATTAGTCTACAAAACAATCTCTTGATTTGAATTATCTCAGGGCCTGGACAATGACAGCCGCTCATTGAAGCTGTGAGGGATGAGAAGGCCACTGGATGCTGCTTTCTTTAGTCTTGCTCCCACCTCCTTTTCTCAGTCACTTCCTGAGTGCTGGTCCCATTATCTCTGGCCACGTGGGGATCAAACATTCAAACACATAAGCCTATGGGGGCCATTCTCTTTCAAGCCACCGCATTCCACTCCCTAGCCCCCATAAGCTCGTGGCATTTAGTCCACCTTCAAAAGTCTCCATACTCTATAACAGTATCAACTCTATTTAACAGTCTAAAGTCCAAAGTCTCTTCTGAGACTCAAGGCAATCTCTTAACTGTTCTCCACCATAAAATCAAAATAAAAAAGCAGACCACATACTTCGAGCATACAAAGGCAGAAATATACATTTACCAGGCCAAAAGGGAGGAAAGGAAGCATAGTGAGGAAATACTGGACCAAAGCAAGAATGAAACCCAACAAGGAAAACTCCAAATTCTGCAGTTTTATGTCTGCTGTCCACAGGCTCAGATGACGCTCGCCTTTCAGCTTTACTGATTGTAGCACACTGCTCTCTCTTGAGCTTCAACACCCTGAACACAGCTCTCTTTGGCAGGTATCTCACTGGCATCTCCAACATATTGGGGTCTCCACTGGAATCCAGGTTTTACTTTTACGGCTTCACACAATGGCCTCTCTGTTGTTGATGGTCTCTTTTGCTGATTAAGTTTTCCTTCAACTCATTTTCACAAGTTAGAAGTTTAGCTGGATGAGGCCTTGCCTTGAGGTCATCATTCCTTTTATTCCATTTAGCATCAGGCTTTTCTTAACATTTTTATCTCCTTGAGCACAGGACTTGGTCACAACATTACATTTCCTGGGGCTCTTTTTTTCTCCTCAAACTGTACATTTGTATTTCTCTTTATATTGCTTGCTCTTTTCATTGTTGATATTTGTAAGAGTGATCATCAATAACCATGTGACATACTCACTACTAGGTTGTCTTGAAATCTCCTTTGCCAATAACATTATTTGAAAACTCTTCAATTTAGTCTCAGACAAATTTTTAGGACAACGGCAAAAAAAGGAACCACATTCTTTGCCAAAATATCATAAGAATTGTCTTTAGGCCAGCCAATAATATTTTCCCCTTTGAAAACTTGAGCTGGGCCCCCACAGTCCATATTGCCCTCAGTACTACTGTCTTCCATGTTCCTATTAGAATAGCCCATTAAGTACCACTGAAATCCTTCGACCACTTTCCTAGTTCAATGTCCTAGGTCTTTCATATTTTTCCAACAAATGGCATGGGCAGGCCTGTCAGGGCAACAACCTAGTCTGTGGCATCAACTTCTGTCTCAGTGTTCTATTGCTCTGAAAAGAAACCATTGTTAGAATTCCTAGCCACTCCCCCAGCTACATGACCTCGTGTGCACCGGCAAGATGCTTAGTCATCCAGGGCCTTATGTCATACTGTGCACTGCGTGATCATGGAATCTATTTGCATGCATGGCAAAGCTATGTAAGCCCATATGCTATGCACATGTGTGTGGGGGGGGACCTATGAAAGTGGGTTCCACTTATCCCTCCCCCCTCTTTCTGCACAGTCATTCCCCATAGGCCTATGCACACCCCTTCTGTTCCCTTCTCTTAATAAACTCTTATAGTGGGTTTTGTTGTACCTCATGGCTTTTCTCACAGGGTAAACAGTGCTGCTTAATGAATAACATTGTGCTGCTTAACAAATAACAATCATGACCAATGTAACTCTTATAAAAACAATCATTTAATTGGGGGACTGTCTTAGCTAAGGTTTTTATTGCTGTGAAGAGACACCATGACCATGGCAACACTTAAAAAGGAAACATTTAATTGACGTGGCTGGCTTACAGTTTCAGAGGTTCAATTCATTATTATCTTGACAGGAAGCATGGCAGCATGTAGGCAGATATAGTATTGGAGTAGCTGAGAATCCTACATCTTGCAGGTAACAGTAAATCAACTGAAAAATCACACTGATGGAAGCTTGAACAAAAGAGACCCCAAAACCCACCCCAACACACTTCCTCCAACAAGGCCACACCTCCTAATAGTGCTACTCTCTTTGGGGACCATTTTCTTTCAAACCACCATAGGAAGTGATTCCTGTTTTAGATGGTTAGTCCGTGATCATCATGGCAGGAAGCAGACAGGCATGGTGCTAATCCACAGGCAGTAGGCAGTGAGAAGTGGGGATGGAGATAATGGGTGAGGGGGCACTGGGGTGGCCTGGGCTTTCGAAACCTCCAAGCCCTGCCCCAGTGACTTGTTTCCTTCAACAAGACAACTCCTAATTCCTCTCCAACAGTTACACTCCCTGGTCACTAAGCATTTATATATGTGAGCCCACGGGGTCCATTCTCATTCAAATCACACCAAGTGGTGCATTAGGATGACTTATGGTTTCAGTTTTCTTGAGATAGTCTTAGCTTAGCAGTGAAATTCTGGTGTCAAAGGCAAACTTTCAGTTCCCAGTAAACTGAAATGGTTTGTCATCATACATTTATTGGGAAAATTTTAAAATAGTATAGAATCATGCATCAGACATCATTTTGGTCAACGAATAACCACATACACAGTGGTGGTTCTGTAAGATATTCGTAGTGGCATTAGAGACATCACAGTGTGCGTCAGTACATGGTATTCATGCTGTAATAGGGATGACTAATGGCTTGTCTTGGAACATGTCATCATTAAGTGACAAATGACTCCAGCTCCAGCTTTTTCATGTAGCACTGTTGTTGAGTAGCACTTTCTTGTTGGGAATGCCAGCCCACACATAATGACATAGTAACATATTAATTATGAAAGCTTGGCCTTTTTCCTAATTAGTTCTTTTAACTTAAATTAACCCATATCTTTCAGTCTGCATGTTTTACATACATGGTTTGGTTACCTTTACTTTGTACTGCCCATCCTGCTTCCTCTCAGTCTGGCTGGTGACTCTGCCTTTCTTCTTCCCAGTGTTCTCTCTCCCCAGAAACCCTTCCTATCTTTCCTGCCTAGCTATTGGCCATTCAACTTTTTAATTACACCAACCACAGCAACACATCTTCACAGTGTACAAATATCCCCCAACACTTAGTGCTGTGAACTCACCTCCTAGAACAACCTTCATGTGTCCCATAGGTTTGGGTATGCTGTGTTTATATTTTCGTTCAACTCTAAATTCTAAAGAGTTTTAGTTTTTCTTCTTGATTAAATTTTTATTTAGTAGTGAGTTGTTCAGATTTCATGAATTTGTATAATTTCTTTCACTTTTTGGCTGATCTTTAGCTTTAATCCAGGGGGTCAGATAAGATACAGGTGTTATTCCAACCAACAGGTGTTTTAAAGTATCTGTTGAAACTTTCTTTGTGTCCTAATATGTAATCAGTTTTGGAGAAAGTTCCATGAAGTGCTGAGAAGAGAGTGTATTTTTTTTATTGTTTGGGTGGAATGTTCTGTAGTTATCTGTTAAGCACATTTGATTTATGACATTATTTAACTCTAGCATTTGTCTATTTCGTTTTTGTCTAGATGACCAGTCTATTGGCAAGAGTGGGGTATGAAAGTCACCCACTGTCAGTGTGTGAACATGTGATTTAAACTGTAGTAGTGTTTCTTTTATGAACTTGGGTGCCCTTGTTTGGTGCATGAATGTTTAGAATTACAATGTCCTCTTGATGGATTTTTTTCCTTTAATGAGTTTGTAATGTTCTTCCCTATGATTAGTTCTGGCTTGAAGTATGCTTTGTTAGATGTTAAAACACATTTAAACACAGTTAAAACACAGTTAAACACAGCCTGCTCCTTAGGTCCATTTGTTTGGAATATCTTTTTCCATCCTTTTATTCTGAGGTGATGTCCATCTTTGATGATGAGATGTGTTTCTGGATGCAGCAGAAAGATGGATCCTATTTTCTAATACAATCTGCCAGTCTTTGTCTTTTTTTTCTTTTAATTTTCTTTATTGATTCTTTGGGAATTTCACATCATGCACCCAATCATGCTCACCTCCCAGTCCCTCTGGATCAGCCCCTTGCCCCTGAAGCATGTGCCCCTCCAATCAATTAAAACACAAAACGAACAAAAACACCTCTCTCCTCTGTCTTTCCAGCACCTCTTCACTCATCCTAGAGGCATTGGGAGCTGTGGTGTGTGACACAGTACACCCTTTTATCCAGTCAGTCCCACCTGCAAAACATTCATTGCAATGTGTCATTGGTCTGGTTCAAGGCCTCTGGTACACTATGATCATTAGGCCCTCACTGAAACTCCTCTCAGACATCCTGTTGTTGCCCTGAGTCATGGGGATCCTGTGGCTGTTGTTTAGTATGACCAGTCCCTTCATGTGCTCCTGCAGTTCATAGATGGGGTAGATGTTAGGGTGGGCCAACCTGAGGCCCAGGATGTGAGTCTGGGTGGTAGCTAAGCTGGTCAGTCCAGGCCAATGGGACTGCCCCCCTCAGGCAAGGGGCAGAGCTAGCTCTCCTAGGCTCATACCATTAGGGCCAGCACTTCCACACCCATGGTGAGGGGTGGAGCCATCTTTCTCATGCAGGAGCTAGCTCTCCTATGGGGGGCGAGACCAGTTCTCCTGCTACAGTGTCCAGTGAAGGGCAGGGCCAGCTATTTCAGGGCCAAGGAGGGGTGTGGCTGGCTCAGCATAGCCCTTGAATTTCAACACACATGGTTTCTATTACCCCCTTGTGGTAAGATGGGCCATGGACATCATCACACACCCAGTTGCAGCAAGAACATGGACCCAGACATAGCCTTTGGCAGCAGCTTGGGCCCAGCCATCACCATGGTCCTGGTGACATCAAGGTCACCCATATCATCACAGCCATGGCACAAACCTCAGACACCAACATGGTCTCAGGCACCTGTCCAGACCCTGGACATCTGCACAGCCCACTATGGCAACAGGAGCCACGGACATCAACCCAGACCATGGCTGCTACTGGGCCATGAACTCAGACATGGCCCTTGGCAATAGCCTGGGTCAGGATGATACCTTGGCCTCATGAGCTAGCATAGGCATGGACATGGCACAACCCTCAGACACCAACATTGCTCCAGGTGGCAGCCCAGATCCCTGGCATTAGCATGACCTTTGATGATATCAGAAACCACAGATATTATTACAGACACTTGCTGTGGTAGGGCCACGAATCTAGACAAGGCTCTTGGCAGTTCTGACCCAGATGACACCATAGCCCCAGGTTATAGTGCAGGACACTCAGATCGGCATGGATTCAGCAGTGGCATGACCCTCAGACACCAACATGGCCCCAGGTGGTCAGTCTTTGTCATTTTATTAGAGAACTGAGAGCATTAATATTGAGAGTTTTTTAATGAGCAATGTTTATTAATTTCCATTATTTTATAGTTGCAATATTTGGTATTTTCCTTCCTCTTTCTACTAACTGTTCTGTGATTATTTATTTCTTGTTTTCCTCTTGTGTGTAGTTAACCTTCTTTTCAGATTGAAGTCTTCCTTCTAGTGCATTCTGTAGAACTGGATTGGTAGACAGAAAGTGTTTTAAATTTGTTTTTGTTGTAAAATGTTTTTTTTCTTTTTCAAAGGTGACTGATAGGTTTGCTGGATATAGTAGTTTGAGCTGGCATCTATGGTCTCTCAGAGCTTGTACATGAATCCAGGCCCTTGTGGATTTCATTGGAAAATCAAGTATTGGTCTAACAGGTTTCACTTTATATGTGGGTTGGTCTTTTTCCCTCGCAGCTTTTAATATCCATTCTTTATTCAGTACATTTAGTGTGTTGCTTAGATGTTGTGGGGAGTTTCTTTTATGTTCTATTTAGGTGTTCTGTATGTCTCTCAGACCTTGCTAGGCATCCTTTCTTTAGAGTAGGGAAATTCCTTCCATGATTTTGTTAGAAGTAGTTTGTATTCCTTTGGCTTGGGCTCTCTCCCTTCCTCTATAACTTTTATTCATAATTTGGCCTTTTCATGCTGTCCCCGATTTCCTGTATACTTATGCCTGGATTAAAAAAGATTTAACAATTGGTTTGACTGAGGTATTCCTTTTTCCTATTGTATCTTTAAGATTTGAAATTATTTCTTCCGTGTGTTTTGTTCTGTGTGCAAGGCTTACCTCTGAGGTTTTGTCTGGCATCTTGAGTTTTTCATTTCCAGTTTTATTTCAGTGTGGGTTTTCTTTAGTAATTCTATTTCTTGGTTAAATTCGTTCCATGTAGTGAGTTGTTTTTGGTATTTTTCTCCACTGCTAGTTTGTGTTTTCACAGTCTTCATTAAGACATTTATTCGGATCTTCTTTAATGTCTTTGAACATAGTCATAATTGCTATGCTGAAGTCCTTATTTTATACTTTGACTGCACTGTTTTTCTCAGGGCCTAACGCAGTAGAGTTTCCTGCTTCTGGAGAAGACATGTTGTCTTGGTTGTTGGTGTTTGTGTTTTTGAGCTGGGTCTGGGCACCTGGAATTACAGTGTCTGAGGCACGTCTTACTGCAGGCACCTTTTTCTGTTCTCTGTTCTTTTGTTGCTGTTTCCCACTGTGGATTCTAGTCAGGTGTGGTTGCTGTGGGGTCCCTGGCAGAGAATCCTTCTGCAGGTCAGCAGCGTCACAAAAGACTGGAGATGGGATGGATGGAAAGGCTAAAATGGGCTACAGGCAAGAGTTAGGGGCACCCCAGGTTGGCACCAAGAAGCCAAGTCCATAGACTATGGGCTGGGCTCTGAGAAGGGAGTGGTCATTTCCTTTTAGATTTTTTCCCCTTATTTTCCTTTATTCCTGAAGGATGTCTGGCAGCTCACCGATGCTAGTTACAGTTTTAAAAATAATCCCTTTCTGTGGTCCATTTTGAGTAATTTCATTACTGTTTTCAAATTCCCAAAAATCCACTTGCGTATGATTGCATGCTCTGCTGTTAATCACAGCCAAATCATTTTACCTTGGGCATTTTTTTCAATCCTCAAAAGTTAGATTTTGACTTTTCAAAAAGATTTCTGAGCATCCAGAATGCAGTTATTATAATTTACTAATGTCTCGTCTGCTGATTCTAATATTTACACCCCTTCTGCAGCGAGGCTGATGGACTTCTCTGGGCAGTGTGAGTCATGTGTTTTGATACTTTGTATTCCTGGTAATTTCTTTTATTAGATACACAGCACTGAAAGATTTGTATTGTTGACGACTGTTATTTTTCTACTCCTATAAATCTTCTTGAACTTTTTTCACAGTGGCGTTAATTAGAAACATGAATCCTCCGATGTCTTGATTTTAACATTTATTGGAGAAATCAGTGGTGTGCCCAGTTAGTGATAATTTCCATAATGTCCACACAGATGCCCTGGGTGCTCTACTGGTGTCTCATGGTCATAGTTTTCCAGCTGGACTGGTAGGAATAAGTGCCATTTCTGGCCCCTGAGAAAGCACCAGACACGGTTATTTCTGTTGCTCTGTGAACCACTCCCTTTATTTGCACACCTGGACCTGTAGTCTGCTTAATGCTCTGGAGCCTCCCCTCAGACCTCTCTTTTTCGGACTCTGTGGACACCAGTTGTCTTTGGCCTTCTGGATTTTCAGCCTCATCTCCCAACCAGCAGGTCCTCTGGGTCCTTTGGCTTCCCTCTTACTTTCCTGTTGTTTGTCACCCTGTCATGTCCCCTGAATAGAGAAATCATGGGCTGTGTCATTTGTTTCCAGTTCTCCCACATAATTGCTCTTTGTCGCCTGACTCCTGTACATTTCATTTTCTTGTTTATTTTTGACTACTTCAGGTGGAAGGTAAACTCTGTCTCTATTTTCCTTTTGGTACCAAGTTCAAAACACACTGAGTAAATGATAATGAGACATTTGTATACCTTTCTGTCACATACCATATTAACACATAAATTTAGTGTGACTGTTTACATGTTTCTGAACTTAATTTAATTTTTCCCCATTTATTTATGTTACTACACTTATATTTATATTAAAAAGACATGAAGACATTTGCTGGTTATATTCAATGTGGCAAGCACTAGCCTTGCCTAGTAAAAGAAACAAATAACAAAGAATCATGCTTGAGAGAGCCTCAGAGAAAGTCAGGAACTCAGGTAAGTTAGCAGTGTGATAAAAAAACAACTAACCTGATTATAAGTTGCTATTGTTACTGAGGTGTGACACTACCCACATGTCAAGGGATTAGAAGCTCAGGTTGAGAGGTAACTGAGGCCCGTCTTTGTCTTCTTTTTTGCTCAAATGACATGACTTAATGATGAGAGTCACTCTTCTCCCATATGCATGCTTAGGAGTCTGATCAATTACTACACTTCCATTATTGTGATCAATGATTCATTTAGCTATGAGCCCAGGATGCAACATTGAAAAAGGAAATGTTAAAGTACTTTGCAGTTGGTCTCAGGACAAGCTTTGCTCTGCTAAAGGGAGTTACTTCTTCTGATGTTGATCACACCTGCACGGCAAGGTAAGACTATAGTATCCTCCTTTGTAGTCCTCAAAGGTCAGGCTCAAGGATAATTCCTAACATCTGAAGGATGGTAGGTCAGGGAAGAGGAGCTGCTGGTCCTATTGACTTCATAATGTTGATGAATTACAAGTCTGGAATCTTCCATCTTCATTTCTGTTGTTACTACTGCTGTGTTAGATAGCAAGGCTTTATTGTTCAAGCCAGTTATTCTGTTCCATGTGATCAGAAGTTCCTAACTGATACAAAAAGTTTCCCATAGAATGGAATTTGCTTTATGCCTTAAAGCGCTGAGGATACTCACAGCATGCTCATCTTGGGGAAGAATGGAAGGAGGCCATCCCAGGCGAAGGGAGGAGCTCAGGCAACCACTTGGAAACACAATAGTATGGAGTTTGAGAATCCACCTTTGTATTGGATTCGGACCTTGTACAGAGAGAATGTCCTCTGCACATAATGGCTATCAGTTACTATTTGTTGCCTGATTGCTTCCAGATTTTCTTTAATTATATTAAATTCATTACATCAATAAAATTCTGAGTGTCTATGAAATGCATATGCTATGTACTTCACAGGTACATATGGTAGGTCTATGTGCTGCTCATTTCAGCCTGTCACCTTCTAAAATACAGAAAGCTAAAAACATTTTCCTGTCTTAAGAGTTGCCATAAACCATATATTTGTGCTCCTTAAAAATGCATATATTAAAACTCTAATTTCAAATATGGTGGGATTTGAAGGTGAGCTCATGAGGGGAATGAGGTTACACCCATAATGTGGTGCCAGACACTCTGTGCTCTTGTATGAAGAGACATGCAAGAGCATGTTATTCTGCTTCTGTGAAAGATAGCATTGGGAAGCCAGTAAGGGTGACACAGAATCTACATATTGTTTTGGGATCAATATTAACTTTTTGAATAAATGAACCAAGATACCTCTGCATTTTTTTTTTTTTTTTTTTTTGTGTTGCTTCAACTACTATTGTCTGTCCTCTGCTTTTTCTTTTGGGCCACCAACCAGATCCCAAATCATGACACAGAGACTTATTATTAGTTTTGAATTCTTGGCCTAGTTTAGGCGGGTTTCTGGCTAGCTCTTTTAACTTAAATTAACCTGTTTCTCTTTATCTACCTTTTTCCTTGGGGCTTTTTACCTTTCTTACTTCTGTATATCTTATTTTCATCTGACATCTGCCAGGCTTCTTGTTCTGGGCATGTCCTTTGTTCTCGCCTCCTTCTTCTCTCATTTTTCATCTGTCTTTTGAGCCTAGACTTTTCCTATTTATTCTCTCTGCCCATCAGCCTTGCCTATCTCTCTTCTGCCTAGCTATTAGATGTTCAGCTTTTTATTAGATCAATTAAGTGTTTTAGTCAGGTAAGGTGAAACAAATATAACACATCTTTACATAATTAAACAAATGCAGCACAAACAAAAGTAACACCTTTAGACAGTTAAATATTCTGCAGCATAAACAAACGCAACACATCTTTACCTAGTTAAAATAATATTCTACAATATTTACTCCTTTTTGTTTAAATAAAAACAAAGGGTTTTAACTTTAACATAACAAAACTATATACAACAAGAACAATTATCAAATAAGGATTATATTTACAATATCTAATCCATTTGCATTTGGCAAATTCAGAGAAAATACTCCATTATTTACCCTATCCTGAAAAGTTCAAAATTTTGAACCAAATTTACTTTCTATCATAACTAAAAGAACTATAATAATCTATGATTCAACTTCATCAAGAACTCCAGAATTATATAATATTGTAAATATATAATAAACTTGCAGTACAAACCACTTCCAAACCTATAGAACCTACAGAGATATCTGGCTGCCTGGACAGACACCCAAAGTTCCTCTGTAAAATTGGGGCATACAATCTTTGGCCTACAGACCTAAAATATTTGGAAGATTTTTTTATGAAGCAGGAATTTTAAAGGACTGTCCTGCCTTGTTTTGGTAAAGTTCAACAGATTTCTCCTTTGTGTCCTACTTGTCCACTTTGTACAGCATACTGTCCGCAGTCAAGGCAAGAGCAGTTTCTTACCAAAATGAAAGTAAATTGCATATGGAGTTTCTTTGGAGTCTATCATCCTTTCAAAAAAGAGATCAGGCTGGGAGGCGGTAGCACACACCTTTAACCCCAGCACTCGGGAGGCAGAGCCAGGTGGATCTCTGTGAGTTTGAGGCCAGCCTGGTACAGGACAGGCACCAAAACTACATGGAAAAACCCTGTCTCAAAAAAAAAAAAAGTAGAATAGTGCTGTTAGGAACAGATGTGTCACACTGTCATGAAAAGCCTCAGGTTCTTAAACACCTTAAATATTATATTCTGTGGGTCTTTGAAGTGTTTGAAGTTTGATTATTATAGATAACTAACTACTAACCTGAATTTCTTAATTATACATTACATTTTTTTCCCCTGGGAGCTGAGGATAGAACCCAGAGCCTTGCACTTGCTAGGCAAGTGCTCTACCACTGAGCTAAATCCCCAACCCCTTACATTTTAAAATGAGCTGCATAAGTACAATACCTTAAATAAGAATAGAAATATGCATACATTTTAACAAAAATAACTTTAAATTTGTATAAGTTTACCAAAATCTATACCAATGTAAAATATTTGAGGTTAATAGTTGTCTTTTTATCCTATATTCCTATATCCCCACTAAATGATGATAAATATCCATAACCCACCAAATGACCAAAATCCACCCACCCCATCTCTTGGATTGCCTATAGTGCTTTCTGTTATCTGTGGATGAAAGCATGTTTTAAGGGAATCTGAGAAAATTGAAATAATAGTCAAGTCCTGGGAAAACTAATATAACATTTGTTGGCTAGTCACTGTGCAATTGGAAAGCATAAGACTTGTCTGCAGTCCTGGCTCGAAGTATCTATGAGGCTATGAGGCTATGGTTCCCTTGTTCTGAAAACACACAAACTTTGAAAGGCAACATGCATATCTATATTAACACAAGTATGTGTAGACAAATTTCTAAATGGTCTTATTAAATAAAAAACACAGAGCCAAATATAGGGGTGAAAGCCTTAGATCAGGGAAATAGGGAAAGCTACCAGCTCTCCTTACCTCACCAACTTTGTAGCTTCCAAATGTGAGCTACTTCCTGTCTACCCATGCCTTTATTGCCTTGCTGTTCTGCCCTCTCATTGGCTATCTTGAGCCTAGCTATCTCACTTCCTCTTCCTAAGTAGCACCATCACTTTCTGTGTGTCCAGACCTCCAGGTCTCTATGGTTGGTACTGAGATTAAAGGCATCTGTCACCACGCTTGACTCTGTTCCCTAGAGTGACTTTGAACACACAGAGATCCTGCCTGCTAAGGGATTAAGGGCATGTGCTGCCTGACTTCTTGTTTACTTAAAATGGCTTGCTATTTCCACTGATCTCCAGGCAAGTTTTATTTATCAAAGCACAAATAAAATATCACCACAAGTATGGACTGTGCATTGCACACAAGCCAGCCAAAGATGATTTTCTTTGTTTTATATTTGAGCAGGTAAAATATATGTCACCTGTCTTATAGTTTTTCCACGTTTATTTCTCTATGTCTGTAACCAGGATTTTCAGGAGGTCTTCCCTTATTAAACCTGATCTCTATCAACCTTGGATGGATCCACAGCTTTTCATTTCCTGTGTAAACAAAATATAACCTCTTCCCCAAAGCAATACATTTTTTGTTTTTCATTTTAAAATTAAGGCATTCCTAAAGTATTTAGGCTGGTTTATTTCAGCAGTCCCTTTCACAATCCCATGTCTCCCAGGAGCTGTCATTAGCTCATCAGTATTCAAAAAATACAAAGACAACACAGTACCATGTAGGATACAGACTCCCTTTGTATTTTCATCTCTATGTGGCTTATTCTTTTTTTTATATTATTTTACATATCTCTTTAAAGACTTTATTTTATTATTTTTAAACTATTTTTTCCCTCTGAGTCTCTATATCCCCTTTACTTTCCTTCCTTAAGCCTACACACATTTTTCAACATACTGGAACCTGTTTAGAGTTTATTTTCCATCTGAACCTGTCTTACTGTGCAACTCCAGCCTTTTTTGTTCACATGAGCAAGCCCCCAAATTAAGGGACTTTGCATTGGTGGCTCTGGTGGCTGGCTCCACCTTGCTCAGTCCCTGAAAGCTGAGCTTTGTGGTGATATGTTATTTATGCTGAAATGTGGTGATATTTTATTTGTACTTTAATAAGTAAAGCTTAACTGAAGATCAGAGGAGAAAGGCCAGCCATTATATGTGTGGTAGCATATGCACTTAATCCCATCACTTAGCAGGCAGGATCTCTGTGTGTTCAAGACTAGGGAACACAGCCAAGTGTGGTGACACACGCCTTTAATCCCAGTATGAACCATAGAGGTCAGGAAGTCTGTACAGACAGACAGAAAGTGACAGAGCTGTGTAGGAAGAAGAAGTGATGTAGCCGGGATAAGAGAGCCAATGAGAGAACAGAACAGAAAAGGCA
The DNA here is from genome assembly GCF_004664715.2 of Peromyscus leucopus. NCBI lineage: Eukaryota > Metazoa > Chordata > Mammalia > Rodentia > Cricetidae > Peromyscus > Peromyscus leucopus. Next base: position 24,203,196 of record NC_051064.1, on the reverse strand, counting down.
TATAAATGTGAATATACAGGAAGAAGCTCTCTTTGGAAGCTGCAGAGTTGGTGAGGTTTGTCCTATTTCTCTGATCTTTCTCTCGGGCTTTAACCAAAATTTCTGGCTCCGTGTTTATTATTTATTAAGACGATTTAGAAATTCGTCCACAGAGCCTTACACCCCAGGGCCTGGCTAAGAGTGGTTCTTTAACTGGGAACTGCTGTCAGCTTCCCCAGCTCTGGGATGCCTGTGCCTGCTGTGGCAGGTGTCCCTATCCAGCAAGCTGTTTCTACTTAGCGTTTTGACTGCGCAAGGGCTCGGTGTATGGAGGAGTCTCTGAAAGAAGCTGTATCCATTTTTAAAAAAAGCTTTCTCAGGCCCTTTGTGGAAATACAGGCCTCACTTTGGAACACCAAAATGTACCAGGCTTTTTCTTTTGGGCCACCAACCAGCTCCCAAATCATGACACAGAAACTTATTATTAGTTTTGAATGCTCGGCCTAGCTTAGGCGGGTTTCTGGCTAGCTCTTTTAACTTAAAAATAACCTGTTTCTCTTTATCTACCTTTTGCCTTGGGGCTTTTTACCTTTCTTCCTTCTGTACATCTTCCTTTCACTGCTTCTCATGTCTGCCTAGCTATTGACAGTTCAGCTCTTTATTAGATCAATTAGGTGCTTTAGGGAGGCAAAATGAAACAAATGCACCATGTATTTTCATAATTACACAAATGCAGCATAAACAAAAGCAACACATATTTACACAGTTAAAGTAATATTCTGCAGCATAAACAAATGTAACACATCTTTGCCTGGTTAAATAATAATCTACCACAATTGCCAATGTTTCCTAAGTTCAGTAGTATGGTATTTACTTTCTTAGTTAAATTATTCCTAAGTACTTAATTTCTGATACTATTATAAATAAGATTGTTTTCTTAATCTATTTTGGTACTTTGTTTTTATACATACACATTCTACTGACTTTTTTAAAAAATCTTAATCAAATTTACTGAATTTATAACAATTTGGGGGTAAAATCTAAAAGATTTTCTATATATAAGGTTTAAACACTAACAAGAAAGTTACCCTTCCAACTGTCCAGTTTGAACACCACTTATTTCTTCTGCCTAATTGCTCTGGCTAGGCTTTCCAGCACTTGTTTGAACAGGAGTGAACACAAGCATCCTCCTCTTGCCCTGGTCTAGGAGGAAAGGCATCCAGATTCTTGCTGTTGACTTGGCTTTAGGTATTGACTTGTCATGTGGGCTTTATGGCTTAGAGGAACATTTTATTTATATTCATCAATTTGTATAATGAGTGTTGAATTTAATCAAATTCCCGCTCTTTTTTTGTCCTTAGTGTGTGAATCACATTTATTTATTTATGCAAAAACTTGCATTATAAAAATAACTGGGGAGAAGAGAGGAAAAGTTCTAGACTGTTGGTCTGAACAATGTAAAAATTCCTATATAAGAAGGAAACAAGGCCGGGCGTTGGTGGCACACGCCTTTCATCCCAGCACTCAGGAGGCAGAGCCAGGTGGATCATTGTGAGTTCGAGGCCAGCCTGGGCTACCAAGTGAGCTCCAGGAAAGGCGCAAAGCTACACAGAGAAACCCTGTCTCGAAAAACCAAAAAAAAAAAAAAAAAAAAAAAAAGGAAACAACAGAGTGAAGAGACAACCAGCAAGTGGGGAGGAAATATTCACTAGCTGATAAAGGGGTAATTTTCAAAATATGTGGGGAACAGTAAGGAAAAAAAATTTAAATGGGCAAAGTTTGCAGGTTTTTTTTTTTTTAATCCAAGAATTGTGAGCCTAGGTTACTTTTTGTGTTGAAGTCCTGTTTGGAGTTTCAAGTTCCATAGAAATCTTTGGGTTTATTTTCTTGTTATGTGTAAAGGACCTTGAAGTATTAATAGGAAAGACATATTGCATAGATAAAGTATATATCTAAATAGTTATTTCTCAAAAGAAGACATATAAATGGCTAAGAAGCACATGAAAAGACACAGAGCATCTCTAATCAAGGAAATGGAAATTAAAGCCATCGTGAGGCATCATGTCACAATTTTTAGGATGCCTATTATTAAAAAGATGAATGACAGCAAGTGTTGGCGGGACGTGGAGGAAAGGGAATTTCTCTATACTGTTGTTGGAATGTAAATTAGTAGATCCATTTGCAACATAATAAAGTTTCCTCAAAAAACCCAAAATTAGATTATGATGTACTAATTTTATTTCTGGATATATTACCCCTCCCAAAGGAAATTATCTGCTTTCTCAGGTTCATTGCACCATTAGTCACAAAAGGAAGATATACAAGCAAAAGATGAATGAATCAAGAAAATGTAGTGTTTATAAACAACAGAAAGCTATTTGGTCATTAAAAAGAAGAAAATTGTGTCATCTGAAAAACATAAAGAAACCTGGAGAACTTTATGCTAAGTAAAATAATCTAGGCACAGAAAGATAAATAATACCACACGATCTCACTAAATCTGTAGAGTCTAATAAAGTCAAACTAGAAGAAAAAGAAGGTAGAATGGTAGTCACCAGGTGCTGATGATGGGCTCAGCATTGTGGGGTGGGAGTAGACGAAGACTTTTTGGTCAAAGGATACAAAGTTTCAGTCAGATAGCAACTGATTCAAATCTGTAATACTTCAAGATAATCACAATTGCTCATAAAACATTACACACAAAAAAACTACTAATAGAGTTCAAATGTTCTCACCAAAAAAGTGCAAATATGAGATGACAGACATGTTAATTAAAGAGATTGAATGATTCATACATATAAATTAAAACATTGCATCCATAAATAGATGCAATAAATAATTGTCAAGTCAGAATAAAGCTGAAAAAGGAAAGAAAGAAACCAAAGTCCCAGTGAGATGGAGAATGCAATGGAGAATGTTTAGTGTATGAATTTCTCAGAGATGATAGATCAACAGAGCTGGGTGTTCTGCTCCCTGCTGGAGAGAGGCAGCAGTCATGGTGATGGCCTAGGGAGGCAACGTGTTGTGGCTTCCTCTGTATGCTCAGCCTCAGGCTTGTTTTTCTTTCATGTATCCTGATAATTTTTGAGCCAAACATGCTTTGTCAATCTTCTTTGCATAAACTAGATGATATGTGTATTGTTGGGAACCTTGTCAATATAACCCAGGTGACCCAGCTCAGGAGATTGGTTGTTATGAATAGTCAACAACATGGCCATGGAAGTATGCCGAAGGCATGTTGGCTAAAGTGTTGAATTTACTCAGGAGCAGTGCAGTTGTATTATGATGTAGTTCTAGTTTTAGTTCTTTGAGCCATATCCATACTAATTCCCAAATGCTATGCTAACATTACTACATTCTTGCCAGCAGTGTGTAAGGTTTCACTTTTCCATCACATCTTCATCAGCATTTGTTGCTCTTTTTTAATTTTTTTGTGTTAGTTCTTTGAGGATTTAATACAATATTTTTGATCATATTTACCTCCCCCCAGTCTCTTCAAGATCCACAGCCCCTTCCCTACATGCCCAGCTCTGTGTCCTTTCTTTCATTTTTCCTTTTGCTAATGATAACCATTTTCACTGAATGAAATAGAATCTCAATGTAGTTTTAATTTGCATTTACTTTGATGTGCATAGTTATTGGATGGCTCTATTTCTTCTTTTGAAAATCATTAATTCATTTGTTTATTTCTAGGTTGAATGCTTTTCGATGGCATTTAGTATTTGAGTTATTTATAAATTGTAGATATTAGTCCCTTGTCAGATGTGTACTTGAGAACAATTCTCTCCTTCTGTATGCTGCTTCTTCACTCTTCCGTTTTTTTCTTTGCTGTGAAGAAGTTTTTAATTTCATGCAATGTTGTTTGTCAATTTTGTTATTGTTTATTGAGTTATTGGAGTAATTTTTAGAAAACCTTTGCCTATGCCTGTATGTTTTCTTCTAGAAGTTTCATTATTTCACAACTTCTATAAAGGTTATTTATCTGTTTTGACTTGATTTTTTTATGGGGTCAGAAATGGGCCTGGTTTTATTCTTCTACATGTTGATATCCAGCTCTATAAGCAACATTTGTTTAAGAAACTGTCTTTTCTCCAGTGTCATTTTCTTTGTGCTAGCATCATGCTTTTTTTTTGTTACCATGGCTCTGCCATATAATTGAGACCAGCTATGTGATGCTTCAATATATTCTTTCTCCTTAGAATTGCTTTGTCTCTTTGGAATATTTTGAGTTTTCATGTCACGTGACTTTTAGGAAAATTTAGCTTGTCTGTGAAGAATGTCATTGGAATTTTATTGGGGATTCATCAAAACTTTATATTGTATGGTTAAAAAACATTTTTATATTAATTATATTGATCCATCAGTATGAGGAATTTTACTACCTTTAAATTTTAAAAATTTCTTCAGTGTTTTAAAGTTCTCATAATAAAGTTATTTTTATCACCTTTAAAAACTATTTCTATGTGTTTTATTTTTGATGCTTTCATGAATTTTTTCCTCTTTATTTCTGTCTCAGCAAGTTCACTATTAGTACATACAAAGTATGATAGTTTGAATAGGTATGGACCCATAGACTCATGTGATTGAATGCTTGGCCATAGAGAATGGCACTATTAGGAAGTGTGGCCTTGTTGGAGTAGGAATGGTATAGTTAGAGGAAGTGTGTCACTGTGGAGGAGGGCTTTGAGGTCTCATATATGCTCAAGGCAGTGTGAGAGTTCACTTCCTGCTGCCTGCAGATCAAGATATAGAACTCTCAGCTGCTTTTCCAGCACCATGTCTGGCTGCATGCTGCCATGCTTCTTGCCATGACTATAATGGACTAAACCTCTGAAAATGTCAGCCAGCCTCATTTAAATGTTTTGCTTCTTTCCATACTCCTCTTGTAAATGCTTACCCCATTCCTGATTATAGAGGAAATATCTTCTGCTTTTCCAAATTTATTATAATATTGACTATAAGTTTTTAACATATAGACTTAATTGTGTTGTTTTATTATGTCTTTATCTCTTTTTCTAGTTTCTTCAGGGATTTTTTTTAGCTAATTAGTAAAAGACAAAACAAAACAAACAAAGGAAGGCCATTTGCTGAAACTAAAGAGGTTTCAGAGGAGAAGAATATTAGTATGTGCCTAGAGATTGTTCCTTGTGATATTTTGGGGAAGAATGTGGCTGCTTTTTGCTCTTGTCCAAAAAGTCTGCATAAGGTGAAGAGCTGAATTAATTGCATTGGCAAAGGAAATCCCAAAACTGCCTAGTATAGACAATGTAATGGGGTTACTAGTGTTGACTCTTATGGAAATTTAAAATGAAAAGGAACAAGTTGAGCAAGGTAAAATACAAAATGTGCAATTTGAGGAGGAAAGGGGCACCAGGAAGTAGAATGAAACTAATTCCTGTGTTCAAGGAGATAAACGGATTAAGAAATAGAATAAAGGGGATGGTGACATGAGGGTAAGACCCTGCCCAGGTGAGCCTCCAACTTGTGAAAAGGAATTAAAGAAAAGCTTAGATTTGGCTGTGGTGGTGGTGGTGTATGCCTTTAATTCCAGCACTCCAGAGGCAAAAGCAGGTGAATCTCTGTAGCTAGAGTTTCTCTCCAGCTCCAACCAAGCCCCGGCAGTCCCACAGCCCATTTATAAAATAAACACACAGACTCATATTATTTAAGCTGTTTGGCCTAATGGCTCAGGCTTCTAGCTATCTAGTTCTTACATCTTAAATTAACCCAGTTCTGTTAGTCTATAAGTTGCTCGTGGCCTACCGGTATCTTACATCTCACTTGTCATGGCAGCGGCTGGCAACGTCTCTATGACTCAGCCTTCCATTTCTCACAATTCTTCCACTTCTCCTTGTCCTGCCTATACTTCTTGCCTGGCTACTGGCCAATCAGTGTTTTATTTATTAACCAATCAGAGCAATACATTTGACATACGAATATCCCACAGCACTTCCCCCCCCTTTTTTTTCTCTCTCACCCACCAGTCTCACAGTTGTTCAAACCCAACCAAGTAAACACAGAGACTTATATAACTTATAAACTGTATGGCCATGGCAGGATTTTTGTTATCTAGTTCTTTTATCTTAAATTAATCCATTTTTATTAATTTATAAGTTGTCACATGGCTTGTGGCTTACTGGTATCTTATATCTTGCTTGTCATGGCAGTGGCTAGCAATGGCTCTCTGACTTTTACTTTTTACAATTTTTTTTTGTTTCACCTATACTTTCTGTCTGGCTTCTGGCCAATCAGTGTTTTATTTATTAACCAATCAGAGCAACACATTTAACATACAGAACATCTCACAGCACTTTTCTTTTCTTAATTTTAAGGGAGTTTTTAACTTTTACATAGTAAAATTACAGATAACAAAACAATTATCAAGCAAGAATTACAGTTACAATATCTAGTTTATTTATAATATCTATTTGGCAAAATTAAAGAATATATCCTATCTATCTTATATTTGTGAGTTTAAGGTTTTATACCTAACTTATGTCTTATCATAACTAAGGAAAATTATGCCTATCTAGTCTTTAACTACATCAAAGACCTCAGAAGGATATAATATTACCTGAGAAATGGGAGACAGATGTAAGCAACTTTCAGGAATCTTGTAGGGTAGACAGAGACAGCTGGCAGCCTGGACAGTCACCTAATGTTTTTCTGTAAAGTTGGGGCATCTGTCTTTAGCCCACAGGCCTAGAGTCTCTCAGTCACTTCTCTCTGTGTCTTGTAGAATGTCTGACAGTTTCCTCTGTGAAGCAGAAACCTAAAGGACCATTTTGCCAAGCACAGTTCAGTGGTCACCTTCCTATGGGTCCTGTATGTCCAGTCGATCAAGCAGTCCAGACAAGAACAGTTTCTTGCCCAAATGGCTATTTTTGCCAAGAAGAAGATAAACTGCATATGGAGTGTCTTTGATGTCCATCCTCCTCTCTGAAGCAAATCTGGTGCTGCCAGGAGCAGACATGTCTCACTGTCCAGAAAGTCTAAATTTTTAAAACACTTTAAATGTCATATTCTGTAGGTCTTTGAAGTGTTTGAAGATTACATATCTAATTGAATTATATCTATGTGTACCTAGAAAACTTAACATGACTATAAGTTTGACTATCATAGAAGACTAATTATTAATCTGTTTTTTAATTATCCATGACAATCTAAATGAGTTACATAAACATAATACCTCAAATGCAAATAGAAATATATACAATATAACAAAATTAACTTTAAATTTGTATCAATAAACTAAAATCCATAGCAATGTAAAACATTTCAAGCAAGTTGTTGCTCTTTAAACGTAGGTTCATTAATCTATCCTTTTATCCTATCATATCCATACTATAAATCTTTGAGTTTGAGGTCAGCCTGGTCTGCAGATCTAGTTTCTGGATGGCCAAGCTGAGGCTGTGAATAAAAACAGAAAAATGGTGAAGATGTAATTGAACTAGGGGGCCATGTTCCAGCCCCAGTTAATAGCAGAACATGGCATCTTTGACCAGTTAGTTCTGGCTTTAGAGCAGAGGATGGAAGAAAGGGGTTATGGAATCTCCCTCCATGACTAAGAAGAGATGCTAAGGCCAGGTATGTGTCAGGGGTGTCTCTGAATAGAGGCCTAGAGAGGTCATTGTGTGAAGCTGTGATGATGAAGCCTGGATTTCCTTGGAGACCCCAAGATATTGGAGATGCCAGAGCTATGTGATACTTGCCAAGGAAGGCTGTTAACAGGGAGTGGAACCAGCCTGAGTATTAAAAAACTGTGTTACTGTCAACAAAGCTGAAAGGAATTGGGTATCTAAAGAGCACTTTGACATCAGACATAGATATACAGAGTTTAGAGTTTGCCCAGATGGTTTTTGGTCTTGCTTTGGTCCAGTATTTCCTAACTATGCTCCCTTTCCTCCATTTTGGAATGGTAATGCATATCCTGTGCCATAATATATTGTAAGTGTGTGATCTGTTTTTTTTTTTAGTTTTGATTTTATAGGGAATTATAGTTAAGAGATTACATGAATCTCAGAAGAGACTTTGAAGTTTGGACTTTTAAACAAATTTGAGACTATTAGAGACTATAGTACTTTTTAAAGTTGGACTAAATGCATTTTGCATTATGCTATGACTACAAGCTTATGGGGGCCAGGGAGTAGAATGTGGTGGTTTGAATAGGTATAGCCTCCATAGACTCATGTGTTTGAATGCTTGGCCATAGAGAGTGGCACTATTAGGAGGTGTGGCCTTGTTGGAGTAGGTGTGGCCTTGTTGGAGGAAGTGTGTCACTGTGGAGGAGGGCTTTGAAATCACATATATGCTTAAACCCCACCCAGTGAGACAGACCACTTCCTGTTGCCTGTGAATCAAGACATAGAACTCTCAACTCCTTCTCCAGCACCATGTCTGCTTGCATGCCACCATGTTTTCCACCATGATAATAATGGAGTAAACATCTGAAACTGTCAGCCAGTCTCAATTAAATGTTTTCCATTGTAAGGGTTGCTATGGTCATGGTGTCTTTTCATAGCAATAGAAACCCTAACTAAACAAAGCCACTGGTTTTTTTATTTTTATTTTGCATCCTGTTACTTTATTGAAAGTGTTTATGAAATCTAAGCATATTTTAGATGAAGTCTTTAGCATAGTTTAAGTATAGGCTTGTCTCAGATGTAAGGTTTATTTTATTTATTTCATTGCTATTTGTATTCCTTTTATTTCTTCTTTCCATACTCCTCTTGCAATGGCTTTAAGCACCATGTTAAATAAGTGCAGAGAGTATGGACATGTTTGCCTTATTCCTGATTTTAGAGGAAATGACTTCAGCTTTTCCAAATTTATTGTAATATTGGCTATAAATTTTTAACATATAGACTTAATTGTGTTATTTATTATGTCTTTATCTCTATTTCTAGTTTCTTCAGGAATTTTTTTTAGATAATTAGTAAAAGACAAGACAAAACAAACCAAGGAAAGCCATTTGCTGAATATCTACTTTATTATCTTTCAGGTAGAATGCTATGCACTGGTAAATTCCTACTCATTCTTCAAAATTCAAGGATGTTAAACTCTCATCAATTTTCCATATCAGTTGAGATGATTGTGTGACTCCTACCTTTGTTTTATTTAGGTGAGTATTACTTTTTTTTTGTTTGTTTACATATGTTGAACCATTCTTACATGCTTACAGTGAAAGCAAATTGACCATGTTATGTATTTTAGTTAGGTTTCTATTGCCATAATCAAAAGCCACTTGAGGAGGAAAGAATTTGTTTGTCTCATATATCCTGACTCACAGTCCACTGAAAGAAGCCAAGGTAGGAACTCAGTGCGGGAACCTGGAGGCAAGTACTGAAACAGAAGCCATGGGGGAGTGCTGCCTACAGTTTTGCTTCTCCTAGCACGCTCAGTTTGTTTTCTTGTACATGCCAGGACCACAGGCCCTTGGATGGGCCCTCCCACATCAACCAGCAATCAAGAAATAGATGCACGGACTTTTTCACAGTCCAATTTGGTGGGTTTATTTCCTCAACTGACATCTATTCCTAGATGACTATAGTTTGTGTCAAGCTGACAAAAAACTAACTAGCATGGTGTGTGAGTATTTGCATCTATGTTTCTCAGGGAAATTGACCTCTTGTTTTCTTTTTTATTTTATCCTTGTGTTAGTAATGCTGACCTCACAGAATAAGTTTGGTGGCATTCCTTCCCTTTTTATGGAATAATTTAAGGAGCACTCGTTAGTCCTGTAAACTCTTACAGGATTTGGGAGTGAATCCACCTAGTCCTGTACATTTCTTTGACAGGAAACTATTACTGTTTACAGTATTGTTGTTTTTTATGGCTCTGTTTACATGTTGTTGATTTAATTTTGGCAAGTCTTATGTATATAGGAATTAACCATTTTTTTCTAGGCTTTCCTTTTTATAATATAGTTTTTAAATAACGCTGTAATGATCCTCTGGATTTAATTGGAATCTGTTGTAATGTTCTTTTCCACTTCTAATTTATAACTTGGATACTGATATTTTTCACTTTCTTTTGGTTTGTTTGAAGAACAAGTATTTGTTTCACTGTTTCTTTGTACTATAGTTTTTATTTCATTAATTTCTTCTCTGATTCTTGTATCTTAATATCTTAATTTTGAGTTCAACTTGTTCTTTTTTTTTAAACCTTGAGGTACATCATTAATTTATTTATTTGAAATGTGCTCTGAAGCTGCTATAGCTAAAAACCTTTCTTGTAGAACTGCCTCTGCGGCAGCTCAAAGATTCTGGGAGTTTGTGCCTTCATTTTCACTTCCTTCCAGGATTTAAAAGAATTGTTCTGCTATCTTCAGTGACTCACTAATCATCCAAAAGTGTCCTTTTCAGACTCAGAGAGTTGTTTCTCTTTCTATTTATTTCTAGCTTTATTCTATTAGGATATGATAGAAATAAAGGATTTGTTTCAATTATTTTGTTAAGACTTACTTTATGTCCTAAGATGTGGTCCATTTAGAACAAGCTGCATAGGTTGCTGAGAAGAATCTGAATTCTAGTTTTTTCAATGCAACATTCTTCAGATGTTGGCTAATTCTATTTGATCTATGGTGCATTTTAAATCTCATGTCTGCATTGACTTTTCTTGTTTGAATGATGTATGTTTGTATCTATTGATCAGAGTTGGGCAGCAAAGTCACCTACTACTCCTGTACCTGTGTTTACTTGTCACTGTATGTTGACATAAAGAAATCGGGTAACCCAACTTTCAGTGCATATATATTTCCAGTTTTTTTCCTGATGCTTTATTCCCTTCTGTTATGTCTCTTCTGGCTAATTTTGGTTTGGAGTCTGCTCTGTCAGCTCCAACATAGTTGCTCTTGCTTGCTTTTCCCCACATCTGCTTAATGCCTCGACTTCCATGCCTTCCTTGTCATTCTCTCTGTGTTTTTGCTAGTGAAATGTGATTTTTGTAGACAACAAATAATTGGATTTTTTTTTGTAACTCCTTTTTTTTAATTCCACAAAAGTTTCACAAGGACAATGTTATAGAAGAAAACCCCCAGCAGTGGCCAAATCATATAGGTGAGTGAGTGTGTAGAATTCCTTTAAATATCTTTTGCAATTATAGCTTGATGGTCATGGATTTGCTATAGTTTGTGATAATCTTGAAACCTTTATTTCTTTAAAACTTAACTGCCCTCTTTCATTCCTCAGTTTCTGGGATAAAATAATGATCAATAGCAGCTTGGCAAGGACAGGGCTTATTTGATCTGGCACTTTTCATGAAGCAGCCTATCCCTGAGAGAAGTTAGAACAAGAACTTAGAGGTGTTTGCTCAAGCAGAGACCATGGAGAAATGCTGCTTACTGGCTTGAACCCATGACTTGCTTAGACTGCTTTCTTACACAGAACAGTACCACTTTCCCAGTGGTGGCACCACCCAAAATATACTTTGCCCTCCCACATCAAACATTAATTTAAAAATGCTCCACAGACATGCTCACAAACCAATCTGATAGAGGCAGTTCCTCAGCTGAGGTTCCTTCTCAAGTGACTTTAGTTTGGATCAAATTGACAAAAACTAACCAGCACAACCACTTTATTGGATATAATAATCACAGTTGGTAGTTATTTACTTTCAAAATTATATCATTCTTTGATTTCCTGACTCTTAAGTTTTTAATGAGATGTCTTACATTATTCTGATCAGCTTTTCTTTATAGGTAAAGGAGATGAATATGATCAAAACACCTTGTGCACATCTCAAAGAATTTAACAAAAGGAAAAAAAAAAAAGAGCCTAACTCCTGGAACAGGAGGGTCTGGAGTTGAACTGAGTATGCTCAGAGGAGATCTCCTTGTGATTTCTCCATAATGGATTTAGCTGTTGCTTCACTGACCACCTGTCCTATGAAGGGAGATCCATTTGATTTCCCTTTTCTAAAGAGATACTGCTTTTGTATTGCAAACTTCACAGCTCACTTTTCACCTGACTCCAAGGGCCATTGCAGAATGTCACTGTCAACCCTAATAGTGTCTCTAAGTGAGTGCTATGATACTCTTCAGTGTTACCCCAGGTCCACAATTGGCCATTGGGTAGATTGTAGATACCACAGTTGATTGTTAGAGGGAGACTATTTACTGCACTGTTATTTAAAATACCGTTGGGCCAGAAAAAGCAACTGCTGATGTTTTTCCCTTTCCTTTCATATTTCTGCATGGTCTTTTCTAGGTAACTCTGATTTTTGCCTCTGAACGTGGTGAGCTGCCATACACAGTGAGGTTTTAAATTCTCTGCCACATATTCAGTGATGGAGGTAAATAAATGTGGGGCATGATGTAGTCTTAAAGAAATCTGATTGTTTGATTCTGTGGAACACTACAAAGATGCAATAGCATTAAAATCATCCTTAACACACATTAGATGTTATTCCACTATCAACAGAAAGTTCATTGAGAAGAGCCACTTTTTTTTTTTTTGGTGGGGGTGCAGGGAAAGGGTAGATGTCTGGTCCCTGGGACTCCTATGGGTAGGGCCTAGGGGCTAGAGACCTGATCTGCCAGTCTGGAGATTGGGGCTTACCTGTTCCTGGTTGGTGTAGTGTAGGCTTATGATTCTGGTGATCTGGTTCGGTGGCTGGGTGGCACCTTCTTTTGTGTTCTCAGGTCACATTTTGCTCATTCGTCAACTCCTCAGCTGGTCTTGTTTCCTCAGACTGCACACTGTAAGATTCTGAATCCTCTTCAGAATGTATCTCAGCTGAGCAGGTTGTTTAGTAGGGTAATCTCACCAACACCTCCAAGTTGTTGGGTTTCACAGGATCGGCAAAAGAAGAGCCACTTTTAATCAGAAGGATTACTTAGGAAATGTGTCTAATTGATTTTACTATTGACAGTCAAAAACCTAGTACACTAGATAAGTAGTATTGGTCACAGCCCCGACTTTGACAAGCACATCTATGCTGGTATATTTTGCAGTTGAGAATATCCATGTCCACACTGCTTCTGAGGTTAGTTATTGTCAGAAGTATTGCACAGTTTTTTATATTCACAGTTTGTCCAGTTCTGATCACTAATATTAATTAGATAAAAATATGACTCACCTAGATAATATTAGCCTTACATCAAATTAGCAGTTTTTTACCCCTGAAAACGTGGGCCAGCAAACAAAACTTTTCTTCTGATAAGCTGATTATCTCAGATATTTTGTCACAGTGACAGAAAGCTAACACAAACATGCAGCTAAAATGCCTATTGCTAGAAAGACACTAATGCCAGTAAGGTGTTCAACATTACCAAGTGTTCTGAGCACGTATGCTCAAGTGCTGAGAATTGTATAGTTTCTATCAAAATCCTTGAGACTGCTATTTTTTTCTTGTAAAGTAAACCATGACTCATATCATCTGTCTTTCTTTATTTTTTAATAAAGTCAAGGTTTCTCAAAATATACAACTCCTCCCAAGTATTATGTAGTGAATTTCATTTTATTCTGCTTTTCCAAATTCAGATGCATGAGGTATTTGTAACACTAATCTTGTATCATGTGTCTTTGATTTATTTGAAATGACCATACATTCACCCTACAAAAATTTTGAGGGGGACTTTTTTTTTCTATGAACTATACTAGGCTTTTTCTTTTGGGCCACCAACCAGCTCCCAAATCATGACACAGAGACTTATTAGTTATGAATGCTCGGCCTTAGCTTAGGCTTGTTTCTGGCTAGCTCTTTTGACTTGAATGAACCTGTTTCTCTTTATCTACCTTTTGCCTCATGGCTTTTTACCTTTTCCTTCTATATATCTTACTTTTCTGCTGTCTCTATGTCAGACTGGCTGGCGGCTGTCTGGTTTCTGGCCCAGGCGTCTCCCTGTTCTCTCCTCTCTTCCCCCACCTCTCATTCTTTCATATCTCAAGCCCAGATTTCTCCTCCTTCTTATTCTCTTTGCCTGCCAGTCCCACATATCCTTTTACTGCCTAACTATTTGCAGTTCAGTTCTTTATTAGACAATCATGTGCCTTAGTCAAGCAAGGTGAAACAGCAACACATCTTTTAGTAATTAACAAATGCAGCATAAACAAATACAACACAGCCTTATATCCTTAAAGAATGCAGCAGAAAGAAATGTAACACACCTTCACATAGTTAAAGTAATATTCCACTGCATAAACAAATGTAACGCATGTTTCCATAAGTATTTGCCAACAATGGCTGTCACATAGGACCAGTAAATGCACTGTCACAGTTGTTCAGACCTTGTGGCCACTCTCCCTTTCACCACACTGTTTACTGTGCATGATTCAAACTCCACAGGAAAGGGAATGAGTTTATGACATGTATGAGTAGTATGAGTATTCTAAGAATAAATTTTGAATTTCACTTAAAACATCTGGTATGGGGCCAGTGTGGGAATATGTTAAAGCTACAGCTTTGTATATCACCAGTGAGCAGGTGGCCATAGCTTTATATATCACCAGTGAGCAGGAGGCCACAGCTGACCTCACTAGTGAGCAGGCACAGGAATACAGCAGTTTTCTCGTGTGCGATACTAGGTACAAGGTTTTTTATTTTTTAGAATTTGAGCACACAAAATTTATAAGTACTATATGACTGAGTGTGTATCCAAAGGAAATGACCTCAGGATATCAAAGGAATTCACACTTGCATCAGTGTGTGCATTCTTCACAGCAGTAAAGATAGGGAGTAACTGTGCTGTCCATGAACAGATGAATGGATGTGTGTGTGTGTGTGTGGAGTAACTGTGCTGTCCATGAACAGATGAATGGATGTGTGTTTGTGTGTGTGTGTGTGTGTGTGTGTGTGTGTGTGTGTGTGTGTGTGTTTATGCGTGTGTCCAGCACATTATTATTCAGGGTCTATCCTTTTGAAAGATTTTGATTTGTTTCTGTACTTTACATGTGAAGCATATCCTCGTAAAAACCAAATCCCCTGATTCTGTTCCAGTGCTAATGTTTCATGTACGGTTTTAGGATAGCCCTTTCTGCCTCTTTGGAACAAAGTAGACCATGAATGATAAACTACTTAGTGGATCTGTGAAGATAAATGCTTGCTTCCTCTCTGTTATGAACACAGGATATTCTTTTCTCTTGTAGAGGGTGGAATGGGATAAGAATAAAAAGTATTAAAGCAACAACATGGAGA
Organism: Peromyscus leucopus; assembly: GCF_004664715.2. Lineage (NCBI taxonomy): Eukaryota > Metazoa > Chordata > Mammalia > Rodentia > Cricetidae > Peromyscus > Peromyscus leucopus. The sequence continues at coordinate 24,188,082 of NC_051064.1, read as the reverse complement.
ATTCTCAACATTTTTTCTTTGTCATCCGCCTAACTCATAGTGTCAGAATATGCATTATATCCCATCATTTTGACAACTAAGAATGCAATTGAATCCCAAACCTGTGGTGTTTTAGCATCTGCCTCAGATTCTCAGCTCACATCTTCAGTGAACAGCCAATGAGCAGCCGCCTCTCCAAGAATGGCAGCTGTGATGTCTGTCTGCCTGACCCTTGTATTTTCTGCTGTGATGTCACTGACAATGTTTTAACAAATACTAACTTCAGAGCACAAAACTGCCCTGTGGAGGAGGAAGGGGCTACTTCATAGTGAGCTCAAGCCAGAGCATTTCCTCCCATGAGTGGTTGCCAGAGTAACAAGCACTTGTGCTAACTCTGATCTGGACCTAAGAGATTAACAGTGGAACTGTGTAACTTTCTCACTTACAAAGTATCCTAACAGTGAGAATAGAGAAGTTGTCTCAAAGCCTTCTCTCAAAGCAGCATATTTCATTTATTCTAACTGGATGCATTTTCTAAGTCCTTAAATTGTCTATTGATGGTAATTATACAATGATGACATTACTGGGCTGACTGCTCTCTGGAATAGAAAGAAAGAACACCAGCAAGGAGAATGTAGTTGCTCCCTGGTATCTGTAGGGCTGTGCTCTAAGGACACCAGAATAGCAGGTGCTCAGGCCCCCCATCTGAAATGGTATAACATGTATATAACACATATATCCCACTGTATACTTTAAATTGTCTCCATGACTTAAAATGCTTACAATAATACAAAATATCACATAATAGTTGTACTGAATTGCTTAGGAAACAATAAGAAGAAATCATTAATGAATTTTTATTATAAATGTGTTTTTAATGAATATTTCAATCAACAGTTGGCCTAAAAGACATGTACAGAACCCATAGATATGGATGATTGACTGTATAGCATCTATAGGATTATTGTATTCTAATATCATAACTCAGAGAAGTGACCCTGAGCTTCTAGTAGGCAGTACAGAAAAAGGCTTGGAGAGTAAAAATGCCATGCCATACTTAGTTAAATCACATTTTCGTTTTTTGCACGATAAGCCAGGCAAACTTGGTAAAGCTCTTTGAGAACACCAACAGTGGTTTCCAGAAAGTATTATTACCACAGATGTTACTGCGAGATAATCAAAAGAACACATCTGACTCGGGTAGAGAGTCCTTGTTTCTCTTGCTGATTCTATCATTTGAAGCTTTCAAAGCTGAAGGCTTTCATGATTAAGCACATATTATCCTCCTGGAAGATATTTCTTTTTTGGCAGATGAGATAATGGAACAGATCCACTACTTGTCAAGAGGAGTTACTGTGTCATTAAAAAGCCTTTAGCACAATGTTTTTCTCTTTCCATGCTGGTTGAAAAGATTTGAATGCAGAAGCACAGATATAACAATAACAATACAAAACCTAAATTGTCCATGGAAAAGCTTAAACCAAGTTAAAATTTTCCATTTGCCAAATGTTCTTCAGGCAATTTAAATGTAATTCAAAACAGGCATTCAGTAGCCACAGATGTGTGTTGTATCAAACGGCCTTTGTCTTGGTTGCATACATCCAGTTTCTTTCTGAAGATGATTGTAAAAATTACCTCTATTACCACAGAAGAAAGTATGCACAAATTCAATTATAAAATTTATACAATTAAGTTTTTTTCTTATTAACCCCAGAAAGTATTTTCACCCATTTAACAACAAAGTTCTTAGTTGTAGGCTCTTTCAAACCCGGGAACAGTTCTATAAAGGTCTTTTGCAGTGCTAGCTGAATTTACTCCATTTGGGGGCTCTGAATTAAAGAAGTAAAAAGAAAACCTCTTCATTTGGAGAACATAAAGAAGAACTGTTTTGCTTATCAACGGTGAGACTCTCACTAGAGAACAAAACTGGACACTGAGTATTTATCAAAGGATACTTAACCATGGACAGATGCAGCCCCGCCCCTGCAGTGTGCTGCCTCAGATTCTGTAGGAACTGTGATGACCTTGGGAAAGCAAATGAAGTCATGAAAGGTTTCTGGGAAGTTTTTGAATGTTAATGAAAAGTTTCTGTTATGAAAAACATGTCCTCTGAGACCTCCACTTAGCACCTGGGTTCTGGGCCTATGTAGATGCAATGTGTGATAAGACTGCCGTGAGAGAAAGATCTAGACAGGAAGCTCAATGGGGCTCTTCTGTACACGGCATCTGGGCTCTCAGGAGAGAACTCCTGAACTTCTGAATCATATCGTTCTGCAGTTTTGCACCTCAATGCGGAGAGAATGTTGCTGGAGTTTCCAGCCTTTGGTTGGCTGGGTAAAATTGTGGTTCCTCATTTAACTGGGGTATGTAACTTCTCTGGCTTTCATGGATGCTCTAAGAACATTAGGATACACCCAACAGGGCTGAGAATGTGGTGAGATTTTACATTTAGCATAACACCTGGCACAGAGTGAATGCTCAGCAAATAGTGGCAAGTGGCAAGGGCAGCAAGATCAGTGGCATGAAGGTCCATTCTTAGTTTGTGGAAGGAGGACTGGCACCCAGACAGAGAGACTTCGGAAAATTCTTAGTAAATAGTTATGAAGAATAAGAATACACTGTTTCTGCTGTAACACCTATGCCAATACACCACAGATTCCATTTAGATTGCCAAGGCAATGGTGGTTAGAAATCATGAGGTCCACTCTAAATCTCTCCAGTGGATTTTGGAGATTTCCATTCTAGAGCCAATCTTATTTTTGTTTTGTTTTGCTTCAAGAGAGAGTTTCTCTGTGTCCTGCCTGTCTTGGAACTTGCTTTGTAGACCATACTGGACTTGAACTCACAGAGATTTGCCTGACTCTGTCTCTCGAGAGTTGGGATCAAAGGCATGCACCACCAGTACCTGGCAAGAGCCAGTCTTACATTGTGAAATGGGAAGTTCCTCAGGAAAGCAGTGGGTTTGAAATCCATTCTCTTCCTCTCCTACCCCTCATACTCTTCCTGTGAATATCTGAAGGGTAGTTCTTGTAGACAGCTAAGTGTTTTTAGGCTGTACTTGTTGAGGATTGTTTGTAGTAAGCAAACAAGGGATTTCCAGATATGAGAACTTGCTTCCTAAAACAAGGCACATATGTATGCCAGGTGACTTTTGTGTATGGAATGGAAAAAGCATGCCTGAGGCAGCTGTCTCTGCAGAAATCACATTAACCTCATTTGCAAGTCAGAGATTGCACATGATGGTGTGGCCAGAGCGTGTCCACATTAACCAGGGAGGGAAAGGTCCCCGGTGTCTGCACTGAGGGCTCCAGAAACTGCCCTACTTCTATGGTTCACAGTGACTTTTGACTATTGTTAGAACTAGATGGTATGTGGGACTTCCCACTATGATGTTCCTGTTGTCTGAGCCTATGTTCCATGTAGCAAGGTTAAGGGATATGGAAATTCTATTCTTAAATTAATGCAAACCCTACAAAGGACGTAGTAGCTGGTATGTAAACATATTTTCTGTAAATATTTGATGAATGAGTGGAAAAAGGAATAAGAGAATACAGGGACAATCATGGGTGAGTGGGGACTTATTATCTTTTATAACTCTCCAGAAGATACTTACTAATAGAAAGAAAATACCAGACAGTAACTTCTGCATTTTCAGGAATTTCGGGCAATATTGGCTGAAAGAGAGAACAGAGGGTTCATCAGTTGCTCCCGAAAACCTCTAGAATCCAACTTGTGAATTTGTTTTCTATGAGTTATTTTAGCCAAGAAAATCTTAGTATGTTTTCAAAAGATATCCCCAAAGGAATAGTCTGGATATATGATGAGTAACAACTGGCCTGATTACATGTCATATGTGATAGGATTGTAGGGAACATGTCACGAAACATGTGTCCACGGTGACTTTATTGAATTGAATAATCATCAGAATGCACAAACTTAGATGCTAGAGCCTGGCCTATTTGACTCAGCCTCTTGCTTCTATGCCATAAACTTGCACAACATCTTTCTGTCCTAGCAACTGCAGAGATTTGTGCAATAAAAATAGTGGTCAAAGGTTTGACCATGGGTTAGATCTCCAGCACTGATTATTTTTTTTCACGCAGTAGCACCTTTCAGCACTGTGAAAACCAGTCAGTATGGATGAATCCTCTAGGTCTGTACCAGCTAGATTTCTCCATGTTCTATGACTCAAGTATGTGATGTTTTCAGGGATAGGGTCTTACTGTTGAGTTCTAGAGACTAAGAAACAGCAACGGCAATTATCTGTAATATTTTAAGGATGATGGGACCTCATTGACTAACAACTCAAAAAGAGGTAACTCATTTTTAATTTGTTAGCATGTGGTGTCTGGTTGGGGAATTGTCCCCTAGTTATATGGTAACTCCATTTAAACTCTTTATGTATGTATATGTATATATTTTATGATGCTTCTACAGTAGTAGATTCCTATATGGCTTTTTAAAAAGGTCTTTAATCATAGTTACCACTCTCCATCTTCCCTCCTCTGCCATACCCTCCCATACTCCATCACACTGAGTCCTTTTAGAAGGTTTTGGGGACAGAAGCATACAGAGACTATCCATACCCTCTGATAACAGTACCCTCTGTAATCCATCCTGAAGACTCATCTGAGAATGTTCCACAGTCACTTTTGACAGAAGTAGGAGAATCACAAGGAAGTTGCATGAAAACAGTACAGTAAACACAGGAACCAGTGATGATAGTCTATATTGTATATAACTGTACCTGTGCCAAAATTTGTAGGACTGGCTTTGCAGTGGTTTTTTTTCACACTGGCACCACCACCAACAAACAGGTTATATACTGCATTTAGACCTTATTGCAGTTATAACATATGAGGTCATAGGACATTTTCTGCTGCATGCTAATGGGATGGGACCACAATCCTCTTTGTGTTCTGCCACTGGCTTCAGCTTTGTTACCCAACACACAATTTTATGTAATCCTGAGTCAGCAGGATGTTTACAGATTAGCTCGATAGCAACTGATTTTAAGGAGACAGTATATGGAACCAAGCAGTTTATTATAGCAATAAACAAAAAGAATTGATATTGTTATATATTATATAACATAATATATTATTATGCCCTGTATGTAAAGTATTTATGTATTATACATTACTTTTATACTATAAATGCATATTAAAGACAGCAATAGAGAGAGTGCTTAAAAGAATTTTTAGGGTTCATAAAAGCATGAACTAGTCAAGACCTACTGAATATATTTTGGCATTTGAGACTCTGATAACTAGATAAATAACTAGATAAAATAACTAGATAAAAATTTAAACATCAAAGATTTTTCTCTTGGGCCAGTGGGGTTTTATTCAAATGAAGCCAAGTATCAATGAGTGAGACACTGTGGATCTTACTGGAGTGAATTTTGGGGGGAAAGGACTGATGTGTACACACACCCTGGGCTCCTGGTAGTGTTTTCAGTACTAAAGCTTGAACTATTGGCATGTCAGACGAATATTCTGCTTTACATTCATCTCCTGAAAGTGACTTTCAAGCCCCCATGTATGGTCTATCTGAAAGAGCAGGGTATTCATAACATCATCAAGTCCTTAGATGCATGGTACCATCAAGTCCCTAGAGTACAAGAGTCTACTGCAGACCTCAGCCAGGACATTCATGGTTCAGGGCATTGTATTTGGTACTATAAGGAGCCAGAGCTAAACTGGTAACACTTTATAAACTAGATATAAACAAGGCAATTGAAAATCCTCAAACAAAAACAGTTACCGATGCAATTGGTCGTGTTTGTTTTCCTCACCTTTGTCCTGTGGTTTTGTATGGTAGTTTTTTTCTCTTTTTTTAGTCATGGATTTATATTTTTTGTTTTCTTACTTCTAACTTTTTTTTCAATTGAAAATAGATTTATGGTGGTATTTTATTTGTACTGAAATGTGATTTTAATTGTATGTTAATAAATAAAGTTGCCTGGGGGTCAGAGCTATTAGAGCCATAGAAAAAGCATGGCGGTGGTGGCGCACGCCTTTAATCCCAGCACTTGGTACGCAGAGCTAGGTAAGTCTCTGTGTGTTCAGGGATACAGCCAGCATTGGAGACACACACCTTTAAAACCTGGAGGGCTATACTTACAGGCAGTGATGAGGCAGTCACGTGTTTGGGTTTACAACCAATGAGAGGGCAGAACAGAAAGACTATATAAAGACAAACACACAGGAAATAGATCTCTTTTGGAGAGATAGGACCACCACAGGAGGAAGGGTAAGATTTTAGCTCTGAGCTCTGACCTCTTGGCTTTCTCTTTTACATTGGTTCTGTGTTTCTTATTTAATAAGATGGTTGGTTACATCTACATAGATTCTTCTCTCATATAATACACTCCATCCAGAGTTTCCCTCCCTCTATTACTCCTAGCTCACACCCACTTCCCATGTCTTCCAGATTCACTCCCCTTCCGTTACCTTGTCAGAAAAGAGCAGACTTTTAAGAGACGACATTAAAAGAGGACAAAACAAGATATAAGACAAGGCAAAATCCCTTTTATCAGGCAGGGCTGGACAAGGCAAACCAAAAGGAGGAAAAGAATCTCAAGAGCAGGCTAAGGAGTCAGAGATATACCAGCTCCTATTATTAGAGTCATATAAAACACCAAGCCAAGGGTGTAACATATACACAGAGGACATGGTGTAGACCTATGCCTGCTGCTTCAGTCTCTGTGAGCCCATGTGAGCCCTGCTTAGTTGATTCAGTGAGCCATGTTCTCCTGGTGCCCTCCATCCCCTCTGGCTCCCATGAACTTTTCTCCATGTCTTCTGGGTTCCCTGATCCCTGAAGGGAGGGACCTGATAGAGACCTCCAATTTAGAGTTTCTGATAATGTCAGGTTGTGAGTCTCTGCACTCATTCCCATCTGCTGCAGATCTGTCTGCAGAATATCATTAGGAATCATCTCATTGACTTTTTTTGCCAGTTGTGTTTGGTCCTACCCTAGTCTTTGGGCTATCCAGCCTCTGGTTCCACGCCATTCAGGCAGTGTATGGCGTGGGCTCCTTTTCATGGTGTGGGCTTCAAGTTAAACCAAACATCGGCTGACTTTTCCCACAAGTTCTGTACCACCATTGTCCAGTACACCTTGCAGGCAGGACAGATTGTAGGTGGAGGTTTTTGTAGCTGGAATGGTGTCTAGGTTTCTCTTTCCCTAGCCTGCAAAGTACCTTCTCATGCTAATGAGTCTAGAAAGTAGAGGTGAAGGATCCAAGCCTGCACTAGCTCGACTTCCCTATGTTCAATGAGCTGTGTGGGAGTTGTGCTCAGCAATGGGGCCCTGATGTCAGTTTTCAGAGAGTGTCCTTCTGTCCTAGCATCAGCTTGTGTTGTTTAGGGATCTCCACAGGACTCCTCAGTAACAACTCAATTGAATATAACCCCATCCCACTACTGAAAGACTTGACTGGCTACACAAGATGGCCAGTTTAGACTCTGTACTCTCCAATACTAGGAGTCCTCACTAGGGTCATCCTCATTGATTCCAGGAAGTTTTACTGCACCAGGTGTCCACACTACTCCCAGAAAGGCCTCCAATTTCAGCTGTCTCTCCCCACACTCTCTCTTTCCACCCCCTACCTGATCTCTCCTTCTCCTGTCCCCACATGCCACCACTCTACCTGCAGAATATATTCTGTTTCTCCAACTGCTCAAGATCTGAAAATGCAAGTATGGTATACTTCTTGACTTGTGGTAAGGATCAACTGATGTCTAATTAAAGTACACAGTAGCTAAACCTACTTGTTTTTCCTCTAATATTTCATACTTCAAAATGTTTGTGAGCCAGGCCTGGTATTGCAAACCTGCAATCCCAGCTGTTTGGAAGGCTGAGGCAAGAGGATTGTGAGTTGAAGTTCTCCCAGGGCTGGAGTGAATTCAAGGTCATCTTGATAATTTATTAACATGTTGCTTCATAATAATAAGCATTTAAAAGAGATGGGGATGTAACTCATTGATAGAGTATTCATGTAGTCTATGTGAGGGTCTAGGTCCACTCCCTACTATAAAATAAAGAAAAAAAAGTGACTATCAGACACTTGTAGCCTCAGTCAGTCTTTCTGTCCAAAGCCCTGTGATTTGGAAGCAAGAATAAAAAGCTGCATTTGTTTATCTTCTGTGTTTGGTCTGTGTTTGTGAGAAATTTCACAGGAGTCTATAAGAATCTGACTTTGCCATGGAAGCTTCCTACCACCAGAGGATGAGTTAAGGAAAGAATCTTGTAATTGTGTCAGCCAGGATTTTAAGTAGACAAAGCGTCATCCCTCTAAAGTGTTTTGAAGTAGAGACATATTGTTGATTTGTTCCACATTGAACAAATAATATAAACAAGCAGATTCCTGCCTTTTGTCATATGTCAGGCATTCTGTCCTCTGTAAGACTAGAAACTTCATTGGAAAACACATCTGGTTTCTGAGCTCAGGCCTGTCCATCAACAAAACAGCCGATCTGAAAGCACCAGAAGGTGGGGCTATGCATTGGGCTACAGGCATTTTTCCCAATCTATTGCTGCCAAGTAAAAGCAGACCAGTCTCTGTGAATGGGGGAAATAATAACCAGCACTAGAAGAGAAAGCCACACTATGGAAAACTGCTATGGAAGGTTAAACATGTGGTGCTGAGCTACAGACTGTAATAGCAGTGAAGTTAGCAATAGGGAAGGGATTATTGGAGAGCACATTTTGGAATGGGAATAGGGTATGAAAAATCAAAGATCCCCATCATCAGAATGGGTGCTGACCATCTTCTACTGGCTGCCTCTCTGCTGGCACACAGTCCTGGAAGAGGGTACAGGCAGTGTGTTCTCACCCTCTATGAGGAAAGGGTTCAGACTGACATATTTTATTCATGCAGTACTATTTCTGAAAAGCTAAAAGTAACCTTCAGGGTTTTATCAATTTTAAAAAGACAAATCTTTTCTGCAGAGTTTTGGAAGCTGATGGGACTACTCAAATTTTTAAATATTTGTTTTTGTAAAAAAGAAATGACTGCTATCCAGTATGACTGCTAGTTTTTTCTCTTTCTTGATCTGTAAGAAATTATTCAAGGACCAAAGTAATTACTACACCTGGGATTATACATTATTAAAGTACATTCAAACTTGATCTCTCCTTTATTTTAAGCATAAATTAGAGACACTTAGCAGTTGTGTGGAAGGAAGATAAAGTCTCCATGCAGAAGAGGCCAACGCATTTGCTCAATCTGATTCAGTGAAGGAAAAAGAAGTCAAAAGTAGTGCTATAGCATTAGAATGTACACAGATACACCAACAAAAGAAAAGGAAAACAACGTCTTCTCATGTATGCTCCGTGAGCCTCACATATTCTCTTTCTCATTCTGTGGAAAAAGTATTTGTACTCCCATTTTACAGGGGAGAAAAGTACGATGTTTGGAAGGTTCTGGGTCTCAAAACAAAACAAAAAACAGCAAGTGCCAGACGTAGTGGCACACGCCTTTAATCCCAGCACTTGGGAGGCAGAGGCAAGTGGCTCCCTAAGAGTTCGAGGCCAGCCTGGTCTACAGAGCGAGTTCCAGGACAGCCAAGGCTACATAGAGAAACCCTGTCTTGAAAAACAAAAACAAAACAAAACAAAACAAGAACAGGAAGCAATAATGGAACACAGGAAGGTAGCAGGGCTTTTTGATTCATTAACCATGTTTTTTTTTTCTTTTAGAAAACTGTTATTGTTTTATCTTATGTATTCAAAAGTATTACCTATATACATGACTGTGTACTACATGAATGTCTTCAGAGGCCAGAGGAAGGTAATGGATTCCCTAGAACTGGAGTTACAGATGTTTGTAAGCTTCCATGTAGGTGCTGGGAATCAAACCTGGGTCTTTTGGAAGAGCAGCCAGTGTTCATAACCTTGAGCCATCTTTCTAGCCCAGTACTCATATTCTTCATAACCTCACTTGGCTTTATTATTTTCTGTGTATGAGTGTTTTGCCTCCATGTTTTATGTGTGCCACATGCATACCATATGTGCCTGGTGCCTGAGGTAGTCAGGAGAGGTGTCAGGACCCTTGGGACTGTAGTTAAGCTGGCTGAGAGCCACCACATGGATGCTAGAAACCCAACCTGGGTCCTCTGAAAGAGGAACAAATGCTCTTTTTTTAAATTTCTTTTTATTCATTTTATATACTAACCACAGATCCCCCTCTCATCCCTTCTCCCACTCCCCCCACCAACAAATGCTCTTAACCTCTCCAGCTCCAACGTTATTTTTATTAACAATAGTATATGAGGTGTGACTATTAAAAGTGCCTCTTAAGCATGTGGTCAGCTTTGGTAAAGACGATCTGGTCTATGAAGCTGGAATAACTATATCCTAGTACTGTCCTTGATTCAGGACCAGGTTAGGGAGCTCCAAGAATAAAGTTGTGTGTTTTGTGGTTCTTCTGATAGCTATCACTGGGACGTATTAACTAGGATTTTATATGACAAGTCTGAACTGTCCTTTGTGGTATTCTTAAACAAATGTGCTGAGTCTAGTTTTAAAGCCTGTTTTGTGTTTGTTTATTTGTTTACTTTTTTCTGTTTTAGAACAATACTTTACTCATTATTTTAGAGTAAAGTGGAATAAGTTGGTCATCATAAAAAGATCAGAGCTAAATAGTTTATGTTTTTATGTACAGCATGCTTCACATAGGGACTTAACTGGCCACAAATTTGGAGCTTGTTTTCTTTTCCCACCTGACATCAACATGAATATACAAAACAAAATGAAACCAACACCTCTTCCCATGTCATTTTTCTTTTTTCTTTTTTTAATCTCAGGAAAGTAGCAGATGCTAATTGAAATGCTTTGTCTTCCTTTTACCATGGTACTTTATTACAGTCCTAATATTACATAAGACAGAAAATCTACACACACAAACATTGCTTATGAGTACAGGGAGCGCTGGATGTGTTTTCATGAATATGGAGCATTTGGCTTTGCATTGGGCAGCATTGAGAAAAAAAATAAATCCAGCCCTGCCTCTAGAATACATCCAGCTACCCTTATCATTTTAAGGATGTTGATAATTATAGGCGCTTTCCAGACAGCTGAATATGTATGTATGTATGGTTGAGAGCTTACTGATAGTATTTTCCTTAAATAACTTCTTAAAGTTAGAGAGCATTTGTACCGGGCACACTTCTAAAAACACATGAAAGAAATGTCAGTAAGGGCCTAGTTTGGTCCCATGCAGATTCCCTGGCTGTCAGTCCAGAGTCCGTGAGCTTCCACCAGCTTGGCTCAGCTGTCTCTGTGGTTTTCCCCATCATGATCTTGAAACCCCTTGTTTATATGATCCCTCCTAACTCTCTTCAACTGGACTCCAGGAGCTGGGGCTAAGCCCTGCTTTAACTTGGTTTGCCAGACTTTGTTGACTACCTAAGGGAGGCCTTACCCCCCTCTGAGGAGTGGATGTGGGGGTGGAATGGGGGAAGGTGAGGGGATTGGAAGAAGGGGGAGGGAGGGAGAACTGTAAAATAAAAAAAATTCAAATAGAATAAAAAAAAAGAAATGTCATTGAGGTGTTAGGAGCCACATGTAGCAATGTTTCACTGTGGAGTACACGTGTGGCAATGGATCACTCTGGAGCTGCTGCTCGTTTAAAAGCTGGGTCAGATCTTGGGAGCTCATCACTGTTGTCCTACAACCTAGACTTCTATGCCACTGGCTCCTTTTCTGTTGGCCTCATGCAATCCACTTGATTCCTGGTAAGATAAGTGTAATATCTTCACTGAAATTATACTGCAAAATGATTCATCTCAATCATCATTCTCTGGTTTCATGAGGAGCTTGTAGCTGTGAAATCTAACAGATATTTTCTAAGCACTTTCAGAAATCTCTTCTCTGATTTAATGTTACCCAGGCACACTGGAAAACATTGGATGGCAACAGATGATTTGGCTTTTAGTACCGATGCTTCTAGCAAGCCCTGGGAAGGCCACCGTGGTCCCGCATTTTGTGACAGTTACCCACTGGGTGAACTTACCAAGAGAGAGTCATGTCTAATTGCCCTGTCCAGTTCCATTTGCTTTTGTTGCCACCTTGAAGTGTTGTTCTGGCAAGCCATTATTTAAGTCATTGATCTAAAAGAAAGCAAGGTACTCTTGTTACAAATCTTTTCAACCTTCTACTAAACATCTAAAAGCTGAGTTTTCTATGGTAATTTGAAGTTTTTCATATGATTTTGACTAACAAGAAAGAGTTAAAAAGGGCATTTCTTTGCTTGTCCATAGGCTTTTATCTCCACATATTAATTTAAATATCTTTAACTTTTTGTCCTTTTTTAATGGTTTGTTCAAGTTTTACTACTCTTCTAAAATCAGTTGCATATTTTAATTTTAGGTTTTAATGTATTTCCTTTTTACAAGGATAAATGATAACAATTTTTAAAGGGTGGTTGGATGAGAAGTATAGAATGCAGACATTAAGGGTTCTAGATCCTATGTTTTAGAAACCTCACCATTTTCCCCTTCAAAGAATTGTCTAAAGGGTTTCTAATCTTGAAACAATATTCATAACATTCAAGATCCACCTACTGCCTACTTTCAGGGTATCATCTTACGATTTCCATACAGGCTAGGACACTGAAATGGCCTTCCCAGTGCCCACGTGCAGCATGCACTCTGGCTTCTGATCTCACCATGCAACTATCACTGTTGTCCCTTGTATTATCTATCATAGGCAAACAGAGAGAAGGAGAAACCTCAGTGGGACAGCACTTCATATCTATTAGGATGGCTACCACAAAAATATTGCTAACAGGAGTTATCATGAATGTGGAAAGAGGAGACCCATGTGCACTGTTAGAGAGATTGAAAATGGTATAACCACCCTGGAAAGCAGCATGTAGAGTCCTCAAAAATTAAACATAGGATTACCATAAGCTCTCATAATTGTACTTGCAGGTGTAGATATAAGAGATTTGGGAGTAAATATTAATATCTTCCTATTCATAGCAATAGTGTTTTGAAAACAACCTGAAAGACCCCCGAAGGTAGTCTTCCCTCTGGAGAGACCCTCGCCCAGAGATCACACCGAGACCATAAGTCAGATGCAAACAGCAAGAGGCTTTATTCAGGAACACGGGTACCCGGGGCGACACAGTCCCTCAAGAGGCTCAAGAGACTGGCGCGCCGACGGGCTGGAGTGGAGGGTTTTTATAGGGTCTGGCAGCAGGGCACGAGGAGCATGGTTTACAGGGTTCTGATTGGACGATTCAAATGAGGCCAGGTTCAAGCTCAGGACAGTTCGTGGTTTTTCCCCCCCGAGCTCGACACGCCCGTTGACTTGGTTACAAGTTGTTTTTCTGACCTATAGTACCCTGTTCTGGGGCCAGGTGGCCGGCCTAGACACTCCGTGCTTTTCAGACCTTACTTGAAATGGTGTTAGGCTAAGCTAGTATGCTGGGGTCTTTCATTCCCCCATTTTCTTATCTCAGGGAATGGAATCCTCCATTCATGGGGAAGAATAGGGATGTGGCTCCATTTCCACCTGGTTGAGTCGTTGGTATTGTTGGGTCAATACCAAGGTCTGAACAATAGAAACACGTTCCCTGATAAATTGGACAAGTCTGTTTAGGATGCAGGGCCCGAGCGTCAGAAGGAGCAATAAAATCAGAAGGGGTCCTATAAGGGTGGAGATGAGGGTGGTGAGCCAGGGGGACCTTCCGAACCATCCTTCAAACCATCCTTGCTGTTCTTCAAAGAGTTTTTGTCTTTGTTCTAATCTCTTTCTTAATTTAGCCATGCTATCTCTTACCACCCCAGTATGATCCGCATAGAAGCAACATTCTTCTCTAAGGGCAGCACATAACCCCCACTCCTGCAGGAAGAGGAGGTCTAATCCCCTCCGGTTCTGCAGAACTACCTCAGACAGGGAGGTGAGTGACTTTTCCAAGGCACTCACGGATTCCCCAGTGCCTGGATATCGGTATGCATGGCAGCCTGGAGGTGTCTGAACTGGTTGGTTTCCATGAGGGCAGTGGTACCTGTGCCTATTCCGGCGGCGACTCCTCCCATAGTTAATCCACCTAGTATCAGGGCCAGGGTTAGCGAGACTGGCTCTCTTTTTATGCGGGGGACCCCTGTTTCATACCGGGCATAGATATCTTCAGGTGTACGGTAGACTATCTTGGGGTACAGTTCTATGAGCACACAATAATCGGCCGTGTTGGCTAGTATTGAGGGGAGATGCATGGTGTAAGTCCAGTGCTACAGGCCCAGTAAGTCCCGTTGGGAGCCACGAGATAGTGGGGTCCTGGAACAAGTGCCTGGGTGTGATTACACAGGTGTTGGTGGGTGTAGGGTACTGTCCCCAGACATAGTCCTTGTCCTGACACCTCGGAGATTGTGAGCTTATGCTGAGGTGTCGAGGCACATCCTGACGGGGGTGAAGAAGAATTGGTGAAGCTTCCGACTACGGCCACCCCCTCATAATAGGGAGGTGTGGAGACTAGGCATAACCAGCACTCCTGAGTCCGATTTGGGTTGGTAACATTGAGGGCTGAGTAAGCGCCCTCTATAAGATTCAATAGCCGGTCTCCCGTACCGGGCCTGGGTGGCTGGAGGGTGACTGGGGTTACAGTAGCATTCGGAGCCGTGCTTGGGCGAATGGCCGAATTGGGTCGGGGGGTAGCCCTCGGGGGTGCCGGAGCGGGTAGAGAGGGGCGCTTTTGGTCAGAGAGAACCTGGTTGGGACCTATAGAGGCGGAGGGCTCCGTGATTTTAAGCTTAATCGTAAATACGTCTCCCTGGTCCCGTCCCGTCATGTAAAGTCTAAGTCCCCATGTTTTACCTTTAATCCAGTCTTGTGTTATCTCCCTTCCCTTCTGAGTAAAAGATATATTCAGGGGGTTGCAGGTGAAATTTACACAGGGCCCCCCCCTTCCAGTAAGTGTTATCTCTTCCTGACGTGACAGTTCCCCAACAACGTCCTTGGGTAAGGGGACGCCATGAATGGCTTTCTCCTTGGGTAGTCCTTTTTACCCTAATGAGGTCCCAAGTGGATGAAGGCTTCCAATAGGTATTACCAGTTGTTTCACATCCCCATGCTTTACAGAAGTAACTTTCATAACCCCCACATTGTCTAATCATCTTTCTGTCCCTGTCTCGCTTCTTGTCTTTCTCACGTTCACGCTCCCGTTCTCTTTCTCTTTCTCTCTCTCGCTCTCTCTTTCTCGTTCCCGTTCTCTTTCTCTTTCTCTCTCTCTCTCTCTCTCGCTCTCTCTCTTTCTCGTTCCCGTTCTCTTTCTCGTTCCCGTTCTCTTTCTCTTCTTCCAGTTTATCCTATTCCTTGTTACTTTCCAAGCTGAGTTTCATCTTGCATTAGTCACCATATGATCTCTTGTGTGTGTCTCTGAATTTGCTGATCTCTCGCGATATCAAGTCTCTTTTGTCTTCTTCCATTTTTATAGCATTTATATCCTCCTTGGTGATGAGTGGGTAAGGGATCAATGGGGCCACTGGAAATCTACGAAAAATGTCCTCCTTCTTTTTCTTCTTTTTCTTCCTGGGGTGAGAGTCAGATTCCTGTGAGGGGGCATTTAGCTCACTGGAGTATTCACGTATTAAAACTTCAATAGCCCCTTGCACTTGCCGAAGCACTCGTGGTACACGCGGATGCTGCGCTCAGCTCCAGGCCCAGCGCCAGGCTGGCCGCCAGCTCCTTCTTGCAAGGCGGCGGATAGGCGCCGCCGTAGAGCAGCGCGTTGCACAGGCGCTCGGTGTCCATCTTGGTGATGAGCCCGCACGAGGGCGCGGAGAAGGG
Source organism: Peromyscus leucopus (assembly GCF_004664715.2). Lineage (NCBI taxonomy): Eukaryota > Metazoa > Chordata > Mammalia > Rodentia > Cricetidae > Peromyscus > Peromyscus leucopus. The sequence continues at coordinate 24,172,302 of NC_051064.1, read as the reverse complement.
CAGGATGCCCATGACTTTGAGGATCTCCAGCTTGTCGGCGGTGCAGCGTGAGCAATAGATGTGCAGCTCATCGCAGACTGAGTTGATCTGCTGCAGTGAGAAGTCGCGCAGCACTGAGTTAAGGATCTGTGGCAGGCACAGACGCTTCTCACCTCCCACTATGAAACAAGAGATGGTCTCCCCTTCCAGCACGGTCTCACAGCGCTGGTGGAGCGATCCATCGGCATGAAGAAGGGCCCGGGTAGTACAGGCGGCGGCTCCTTTATCACAGCTTGGCGCCCTTGGAAGGTTTTGAGGACTGCCGCACATCTGTCCACTCCTGCATGGTGTTCTGCAGGGCCTGGGTCTTCTCTTTATCCACTTGGACATAGTCTACCTTCTCATCCGATGTGACAGATGATGTGGATGGCTTGCGGTGAGGGCTCGGGGAGCCTGGCTGGAAGTCCAGGGCTAGGTAATCCACACTGCCAGTACTCTTCTTTGGAGCTGGGCTGTTGGTGCCACTGGGAACAGGGGATGAGGGACGTAGTTCTCCTCGCTGTCTCCCGAGTCTGTACTGGTGGCGGCAGTACTGGGAGGAGCTGGAGTTAGCGGTGTGGTTGAGCCTGGACCAAGACTTGGTGAAGGGGAGCTCATCGATGACAGTGTTGTTTCTCAGGTCCAGGGGTGTTGGCTTTGCTTTCCGGTCAGGCTTGAGGTTGCGATTGACCGGGGTGGCTGGATCTCACTTCCTCGGCTGGGACCTCTATGGATAGGAAGGGCTGTGGATGGGTAGCCAAGCGGGTCAAAGTGATGGGGCCCTGGGCTCATGGGGATGTAGACACTTTGGGAATTGTCCCCTGCTCGTTCCATAGCCAGCAGGGTAGAAGAACCTGGGTTCATGGGCACATAGTTGTCATCAGAGCTGGCACTGTCTGATCGACCCACGATAGTCTTCCCTGGAGATTCAGCAGACCAACTGGCACTCTCTCCGCCTCGAGTTGGATACTCATAGGTCTCACAGGAAGAAGCTCGGTGGAGTCGGCTGTTGTCCATTGCGGGGAGGGTATTGCGTCTGGGGATAGTAGCAGCTACAGATCTACTATGTTCGCTGATTGGAGGTCTTTGCTGAGGACTGCCCCACCGAGGTGTTTCTGCCTGACTTGGCTTGGGGGGCGGGTGGGGGAGCTATGGCTGAGTCTCCAGGAGTGGCCATTGTCATGGTATTGTGGTTTTTGTCCAGTGTGAATGCTCTAGGGATCTGGTAGGCTGAGAGAGGGGTGGTTGGGACATCCATATTGTCCACTAGGAGGTCTCCAAACTCCCGGCACAGGGTGTTGCTGGGTGTCTTGAAGGTGTACACATCCTCAGTATCTGTCTCGGACCCTGTGAGGCTGCCCTTGGTGTGGCCATGTGAAGCCAGGCTACGGGGGAGGTCGTAAGTACTGTCTTTGAATTCTGTATTGTGTCGGCTTGGCTTGGGAAGGCTATAGAAGCCATGGACTTGACCACTGACTCCATTGACACAGTGTCCATTGCCCTGGGCAAGTTTTTGCATGGCTGTATCACTCTTCTGCCGGGTGCCCTGAGAGAAGCTGGCACTCCTCGCATTTTCTGTCCTTCGGCTTATGCACTGGTGCAAGTAGAGATACTCCTGAGGTGCACTGGTGGACAAGGCAGGCTGGATGTGGCCTGACACAGGGGGCTCAGACGTGAACAGAGTGGGCTGGCCAGAGTGTGAAGGGGCGGAGGACTTCCTTTCTCGGAGCAGGTGCTGAGTGGAGCTGCTGACCTCAGCTGGAGAAGAGCGGGAACCATGACTGGCTGAAGAAAGGTTTCTCAGGGAGTCTGTGCTCTCCCCAGCCTGATTGAAGCCGCAGATCTGGCAGATGCTCTGGACCCACTTATTCATGTCGGCCTCTGTCTCAGCCACCAGGTAAAAAGTACGCTCACTGGTCTTGATATCGAACACAAAACTGTCCTGCAGCTTTTTCTTGTTGAAGGTCAGGCCTGTATCCACCTGCTCACACAAGTTCAGGTTGATGATCTGCAGGGGTTTCTTGGAGTGCTCGTTCTTGTAGTATTCCAGAACATCTGGGTCGCCACTCATCCGGCCGCTCCGCAGTATAAACCAGCGTTTCTTCCAGGCATAGCGCCTCAACTTCTTCTCGGGAGGCGATTTCCTCAGCCAGCCGGTGCACACCACGTCGTCGCCGCCGCCGCCGCTCATGGTGCACGCCGTGAGGGCTCGAGGGCCGGGCACCGGAGGGGTTGGTGGAGGCAGTGGACGCGCTCCGGGCACAACTGCCACACACAGCCCACGGGAACTCGCAGATTCCCTCGACGGGGCGGGCGGGCTCCGCGCGCCCTGGGTTGGCGGTCGAGCCTCTCTTCTGCAGATCCGCGGACCGAAGTGGAACCCGAGCGGGAGCCGCGGGGACCAGAGCTGGCTGGCCTTCTTTCAGTGCACCCTCCCGGCCGCCAGGCGCGCCGTCCCGCCGCCTCGGCAGCAGTCGGGCTCGGCTGGGACTCTGCCGGGACCCGGAGCCGGGAGCTCGATGCCCCGCACTCCGCCCCTTGGGGACGGGACCTCCCACGAGCGCTCCCTGCTGCGGACCCCACGCTGCACGCGCACACACAATGCCCGCGCGCGGTGTCCGCTCCGCTCCGCCCGCTGGCGCTTTCAGTGAGCGGGGCTCTATCTTTTCCTTCTCCCTGCTCCGAGGAGGGAGCCCGGGAAGGCATACGGTGTCCCGATGGCAGCGGGCGCAGGGACAGCACGAGGACTGGCGGCGAGGCGTGGGTCGTCACCGGGCGTCGGGGAGGTTGTGGGTCTGCGGCGGGAGGGTGGGTCTGCGCTCCAGTCTCCGGCGAGGGCGGGGATCAGCACAGGGACGAGGCGCAGGGCAGCTCTGCTCCGGGGGGGGGACCCCTCTGTCCCGTCCCCTGCGCTCCTCCCCCACCCGGGGGCGTGCGGCGGGTTCGGGGGGCGCGGCCGCTGGGGAGGTCGCAGCCGGCGTCGCGACTAAAGCCGCCGCGGCCGGCACCGCAGCAGGGGCCGCCGCGGGCACAGCCGCCGGGCCGGAAAACCGCGCAGCCCCGGCCGGGGAGAGCGGGGAGCGAGGAGGGGAGGCCCCCCCAGCGCCGCCCCGGACCCCCGCGACCGCGCCGCGGCCGCGGGGACAAGAGGAGGCGAGGGGCGCACCGGCGCCCGCCGCCGCCACCATCGGAGCGGCGGAACGCGGGGAGAGGAAACAATACGCTGGTGGAGGGGTCAGGAGGGACGGGGAGCGGGAGAGATCCGCTGATCCGGCTTCCTATGACTGTTTCTAGGAGGAGAACGGTTAAACAGAAAACAAAAAAAGGCAGACAAACACAAATGAGACTAACACACGCTGTGCGGCTTCGGTGTAAAACCGAAAGCAAAAACTCAGATGGGGACACGGAGTGTTTGAATTCTCCGTCCCTTACCAGCACCACGTATTCTTCTGATTCGGGGGTGGCCCCGAAAAACCGTGCCCCAGAGGGGACTTCAAACCGTGCCCCAGAGGGGACTTCAGACCGTGCCCCAGAGGGGACTTCCCGAGCCCCAGAGGGGACTTCAGACCGTGCCCCAGAGGGGACTTCAAACCGTGCCCCAGAGGTGACTTCCCGTGCCCCAGAGGGGACTTCAGACCGTGCCCCAGAGGGGACTTCCCGTGCCCCAGAGGGGACTTCAGAGACCCGTGGAACATCTTCCAGGGTCGCAGTGGCGAAGTCCGAGCTCGTCAGCTCCTTCAGCCCCACTGACTCCAGACCGATTCAGGCGCGCAAACAGACAACATTCAACATTCAGACAAACCGACAACACTCAGACAGGACAGAGATGACATACACCAAGGCCGGCCGGCTTACCTCCTGACAGTGGGTCGGTGGTCCCGAGGTGGGGGGGTCTCCGATCCCGGACGAGCCCCCAAATGAAAGACCCCCGAAGGTAGTCTTCCCTCTGGAGAGACCCTTGCCCAGAGATCACACCGAGACCATAAGTCAGATGCAAACAGCAAGAGGCTTTATTCAGGAACACGGGTACCCGGGGCGACACAGTCCCTCAAGAGGCTCAAGAGACTGGCGCGCCGACGGGCTGGAGTGGAGGGTTTTTATAGGGTCTGGCAGCAGGGCACGAGGAGCATGGTTTACAGGGTTCTGATTGGACGATTCAAATGAGGCCAGGTTCAAGCTCAGGACAGTTCGTGGTTTTTCCCCCGAGCTCGACACGCCCGTTGACTTGGTTACAAGTTGTTTTTCTGACCTATAGTACCCTGTTCTGGGGCCAGGTGGCCGGCCGTAGACACCCCGTGCTTTTCAGACCTTACTTGAAATGGTGTTAGGCTAAGCTAGTATGCTGGGGTCTTTCAAACCCATTGTGGCTGTCTTCATAATACCCAGAAATTGGAAATTGCCTAGATGCCCATCAATTGATAAGTGAATGATGAAAATGAGGGACATTTATACAAGGACATTTTACTAAGCTGCTAAGAAAAACAAAATTATAAAATTTGCAGGTAAATTGATGGAACTAGAGAGGATTGATTACTCAGAGAGAGGTTCACACAGATGCAAAACAAAAAATATTTCATTTTTTCCCTTAAATGTTAGAGTTTAAACTTTAAAATTGTGTATTTCCGTCCAAATAATTATAGATGTTAGGTAGATAGTAAGGCACTGGGGTGAAGGAAAGGATCTTCCAAAGAACGATAAATAGAGGTAAGAAATGAAGAGGAAAATAGGATATGGGGATTAGATGGGAAGGGGCTGGGAGGACATGGTAAAGTAGAGAATGTGGAGAGGGACAACTAACACTAAAGGCCTTTCAAAAAGCCACATGGAAGCCTAGTATGCAGAAGTTTCCTTAAATATATGCATATATGAAAGGAATTAAATGTAATCACCATAAAGTGGAGGAGAAAGTGTTCCAACTAGATACCTTATGCTTCCAGGCAAAACTTCCAGTGACAGGAATGGGTTATATTTTGTTCAGTCTTTGGCAAAAAGATCCCCATAGACTCCACAGACATTACAGGCTACTGCCAAGGCTATTGATTACTCTCCCCAATCTGATGGTATAGTCATATTTCTGATGACATAATTTCCTTATGTCAACAAACATGGAGAAATTGCACGGGTGCCCAACCTGAAGCTTCACTGTTGTCAAACTTTTCTTTGGGTTGCCAGCACACACACACACACACACACACACACACACACACACACACACCATGGAGATGTATTCATTATGAAAGCTTGGCCTATAGGTTAGGCTTGTTTCTAACTAGCTCTTATAATTTAAATAACCCTATCCATCTACATGTTGCCATATGGCTCATAGCTTTTACCTCTCCTGCATGTCTTGCATCCACCCTGCATTCCTCTATGACTCCCTTCTTCTTCCCAGCCTCCTCTCTGCCCCCCAAATCCTGCCAAGCTATTGGACATTCAGCTTTTTATTAAACCAATCCAAGTGACACATTTTTACAGTGTACAAATTATTTCACAACACTTCACCCCTACTGACTAGCATAAATGGTGCTGAAAGGTACTTTGAATGTTACCAGAGAAGAAAAGTAACCATAGATTTCATGCAACTACACACTTTGTAACCTATGACAGTGACCTGCCTGCAATGATTCACTGGTACAAGAGTGACACAGATGTTTTGGGAGTCACCAGCTACTCTCTGTAGTAATCTTTCTTGTCAGACTGTCTTTGGACTGCCAACCTGCAAATAATGACCTGGAGACTTATTATTAATCATGAATATATGGCCTTAGCTTAGGCTTTTTCCAAACTAGTTTTATAACTTAATTAACCCATATCTTTAAAATTTATGTTCTGACACATGGCTCCATTACCTTTTCTTAGTACAGCACATTTGACTTGCTCCAAGTTTGCTGGCAAAATTTGAATGCCTAGATTCCTTCTCCAAGGACTAGCCCCCTTGCCCAGTCCTTGACTAGCTTTTCAGACTTTTTTGGAGGGCCTGATAATGGCACCCCAATGCCAGCTCGAAGCAGTTCCAGAAAAGAATACGTCGTCCCATATTCTTTGTTCAAAAAAGGCTGAAATGCTGGGTCAAAAGAAAACTCCCTGGCATATGGACAAGATGGCTAACTATACATGGACTATGCATGGCCATTACAGGCCATGAGTTACTAAAATAGGCCATGAGTTACTATGTGTAATCCCATAATTTTAAGATTAAAATTTGCCAAAAAGAAAATGGGGGAATGAAAGACCCTAACCCTTCAGGCTTACACCCCCAAGCCCCAGGAAATAAGGAACTAAAAAGAAAACTAGTTCCAAGGGCTACCTGACTCAGCCATTATTCAACTACCTCTGCAACAATGTAACAATGTAAAAAGATTTCTGTTAAGAGATGTACTCAACTGTGACTGGGATAGTTGCAAGTGTTCCAGGAAGGACCACTGTGGCCTTTGTGTAAACTCCACTCCCCTCCTGATACCCCCCTTGAGGTTTCAGGAAGAATGTACATGCGGACATGACTGTACCCACTCTGTAATCAGACCATGATCTTGTGAAATGAAATTGTCTGGGAATTGTAATCTTATGGCTTTCGTGGGTTTTTCCTTTAAAAGCCCCCATGGGACTGTAGTAAGATGCAGCTCTTGCTCTTAGGAGCAGAGTTTGCCCATCTGTACAGTTGCTTCAATAAAAACCTCGTGCTGTTGCATCAACTGGACTGGAGTCTGGGTTCTTGGGGCGCCCACTCGAGACCCTAAACCTCTGGGGTCCAACATTATAGCCTTAAATACACAGAGACCTTGCCTACTAAGTGATTGGATTAAGGTTATGTGCTGCCTGACTTCTTGTTTACTTAAAATGGCTGGCCTTTTCCCCATGATCTCCAGACAAGCTTATTTATCAAAGCACAAATAAAATATCACCACAGTATCTATAGCCTCATAAAAAGAGTTTGGCAATGTTCCTTCTGCTTCTATTGTGTGGAACAATTTGAAGAGTATTGGTATTAGCTCTTCTTTAAAATTATGGTCAAATTCTGTGCTGAAATCATCTGGTCTTGTTTTTTTGTTTTTTGTTTTAGTAGTTTTTTTTTTATTAAGAGATTTTTCTATTCATTTTAAATATCAATCACAGATTTCCCTGTCCTCCCTCCTCCCACCCTCAGCCTTCCCCCCAACCCATCCCCAATCTTACCTCCTACAAGGCAAGGTCTCCCATGGGGAGTCAGCAGAGCCTGGTACATTCAGTTGAGGCAGGTCCAAGGCCTCCTCCTTGTACCAAGGCTGCACAAAGTGTCCCACCATAGGCATTAGGCTCCAAAAAGCTGGCTCATGCACTAGGGACAGGTCCTGGTCCCACTGCCTGGGGGCCCCCTAAACAGTTCAAGCTAAACAACTGTCTCACTTATCCACAGGGATTAGTCCAGTACCATGGGGGCTCCTCAGCTATTGGTCCACAGTTCATGTGTTTCCACTAGTTTGACTAGTTGTCCCTGTAATTTTTCCAATTGTGGTCTTAATATCTCTTGCTCATAGAATCCCTCCTCTCTCTCACCAATTGGACTCCTGGAGCTCTGCCTGAGACCTGCATGTGGATCTCTTCATCTGCTTCCATCAGTCACTTGATGAGGGTTCTATCATGGCAGGGTATTCAGCCTTCAGATCACCAGAGTAGGTCAGCTCAGGCACCCTCTTGACTATTGTCGGTAGTCTATGTTGGAGTCATCCTTGTGGATTCCTGGGGACCTCCCTAGCACTCTGCTTCTCCCTGTTCCCATAGTGTCTTCATTTATCATGGTATCTCTTTTCTTGTTTTCCCACTCTGTTTGTGGTCCAGCTCAGACCTCCTGCTCCCCTAAGCTGTCATTTGTAGCTGAATTTTTCTCCACTCCTGCCTGGTCCACGGTCAGGACAAATCTTTCTCACCCACCAGTCCCGCAGCTGCTCAGACCCAACTCAGTAAACACACAGAGACTTATATTGTTTACAAACTGTATGGCTATGGCAGGCTTCTTGTTATCTAGTTCTTCTATCTTAAATTAACTCATTTCTGTTGATCTATATGTCATCATGTGTTCTGTGGCTTTACCTGTTGCCTTTACATGTTGCTTCCTAGATGGCAGGCTGGCATCTCCTCCCACTCCGACTTCCTGATTTCCCAATTCTCCTCTCTGCTAGTCCTGCCTATACTTACTCCCTGGCTACTGGCCAATCAGTGTTTTATTTAGCGATCAATCATCCACAGCAGTCATTTCCCTGTCTCTTGTCCTCCATTACACTCCACCCCTATTGTCAGTTTGCTCATGAAGATCTCATCCATTTCTCCATCGCTGGGTGATCCCTGTCTCTTTCCTAGGGTCCTCCTTACTAGCTAGCCTCCCTGGATCAGTGGTTTGCAGTCTGGTTATCTATTGCTTTAACTCTAGTATCCACTTATGAGTGAGTACATACCATGTTTGTCTTTCTGAGTCTGGGTTACCTCACTCAGCATAATATTTTCTAGTTCCATCCATTTGCCTGCAAATTTCATGATGTCATTGTTTTTCTCTGCAGAGTAGTACTCCATTGTGTATATGTACCACATTTTCTTTATCCATACTTCAGTTGAGGGGCATCCAGGTTGTTTCCAGGTTTTTGCTATTACAAATAATGCTTCTGTTGAGCATGTATCCTTGTGGTGTGATTGAGCATTCCTCGGGTATATGCTCAAGGGTGGTATAGCTGGGTTTTGAGGGAGATTGATTCCTAATTTTCTGAGAAACCACCATACTGATTTCCAAAGTGGCTGTACAAGTTTGCACTTCCACCAACAGTGTAGGAGTGTTCCCCTTGCTCCACATCCTTTCCAACATAAGCTGTCTTCAGTGTTTTTTATCTTAGCCATTCAGACAGGTGCAAGATGGTATCTCAGAGTCATTTTGATTTTCATTTCCCTGATGATTAGGGATGTTGAGCAATTCCTTAAATGTCTTTTGGTCATTTGATATTCTTCTGTTGAGAATTCTCTGTTTAGCTCTATAGCCCATTTTTTAATTGTATTGTTTGGTAATTTGATGTTAAGTGTCTTGAGTTCTTTATATATTCTGTATATCAGCCCTCTGTCAGATGTGGGGTTGGTGAAGATCTTTTCCCATTCTGTAGGCTGTCATTTTATCTTATTCACCGTGTCCTTTGCCTTACAAAAGCGTCTTAGTTTTAAGAGGTCCCATTTATTAATTGTTGCTCTCAGTGTCTGTGCTACTGGTGTTATATTTAGGAAGTGATGTCTGGTGCCAATGCATTTAAGACTGACTCCTACTTTCTCTTCTATCAGGATCAGAGTAACTGGGTTTATGTTGAAGTCTTTGATCCACTTGGACTTAAATTTTGTGCACGGTGACAGATATGGATCTATTTACAATCTTCTACAAGTTGACATCCAGTTATGCCAGCACCATTTGTTGAAGATGCTTTTTTTCCCATTGTACAGTTTTGGCTTCTTTGTCAAAAATTATATATTCATACATGTGGAGGTTAATGTCTGGGTCTTCAATTTGATTCCATTGGTCCACATGTTGGTTTATGCCAGTACCAAGCTGTTTTTATTACTGTAGCTCTATAGTAGACTTGAAGTCAGGGATCATGATGCCTCCAGAGGTTGTTTTATTGTACATGATTCTTTTGGCTATCCTGGGTTTTTTGTTTTTCCATATGAAGTTGAGTATTGTTCTTTCCAGGTCTGTGAAAAATTGTGTTGTTATTTTGAAGGGGATTGCATTGAAACTGTAGATTGCTTTCAGTAATATTGCCACTTTTACTATGTCAATCCTGCCTATCCATAAGCATGGGAGATCTTTCCATTTTCTGACATCTTCTTAAATTTCTTTCTTCAGAGACTTAAAGTTCTTGTCATACAGGTCCTTCACTTACTTAGTTAGAGTTACCCCAAGGTGTTTTATATTATTTGTAGCTATTGAAAAGGATGATGTATCTATTATTTCCTTCTCAGCCTGTTTGTATATAGGAGAGCTACTGATTTTTTTGAGTTAATCTTGTATCCTGTTACATTGCTGAAGGTATTTATAAGCTGTATGACTTTCTTGGTCGAATTTTTAAGGTCACTTATGTATACTATCATGTCATCTGCAAATAGTGAAAGCTTGACTTCTTCCTTTTCAATTTGTATCCCCTTGATCTCCTTATGTTGTCTTATTGCTCTGCAAAACTTCAATACTATATTGAATAAGTATGGGGAGAGTGGACAGCCTTGTCTTGTTCCTGATTTTAGTGAATCGCTTTGAGTTTCTCTCCATTTACTTTGATGTTGGCTGTTGGCTTGCTGTAAATTGTCTTTATTATGTTTAGGTGTGTTCTCTGTATTCCCGATCTCTCCAAGACCTTTATCATGAAGGGGTGTTGGATTTTGTCAAAGGCCTTTTCAGCATCTAATGAAATGATCATGTTTTTTTTTTCTTTCAGTTTGTTTATATGGTGTATTACATTGATAGACTTTTGTATGTTGAACCACCCTTGAATCCCTAGGATGAAGCTTACTTAATCATGGTGGGTAATTGTTTTGATGTGCTCTTTGAGTCTGTTTGCCAGTATTTTATTGAGTATTTTTGCATCAATGTTCATGAGGGAGATAGGTCTGTAGTTCTCTTTCTTTGTTGTATCTTTGTTTTGCTTGGAAATCAGGGTAATTGTAGCCTCATAGAAGGAGTTTGGTAATGTTCCTTCTGTTTCTATTATGTGGGGCAATTTAAAGAGTATTGGTATGAACTCTTCTTTGAAGATCTGGTAGAATTCTGTGTTGAAACCATCTGGTCCTTGGCTTTTTTTGGTTGGGAGACTTTTAATGACTGATTCTATTTCCTTGGGGGTTATTGGACTATTTAAATAGTTTATCTGGTCTTGATTTAACTTAGGTATGTGGTACCTATGCAGAAAATTATCCATTTCTTTTAGATTTTCCAGTTTTGTAGAGTAGATGTTTTTGATGTATGACCTGATGATTCTCTTGATTTTCTTAGTGTTAGTTGTTATGTCTTCCTTTTCATTTCTGATTTTGCTAATTTGGATTCTCTCTCTCTCTCTCTCTCTCTCTCTCTCTCTCTCTCTCTCTCCTCTTCCTTTTGGTTAGTTTGGGTAAGGGCTTGTCTATTTTGCTGATTTTCTCAAAGAACCAACTCTTTGTTTCATTGATTCTTTGTATTGTTCTCTTTGTTTCTATTTTATTGATTTCAGCTCTCAATTTTATTATTTCCTGGCATCTATTCCTCCTGGGTAAGTTTGCTTCTTGTTCTAGAGCTTTCAGGTATGCTGTTAAGTCACTAGTGTGAGATTTCTCCAACTTCTTTATGTGGGCATTTAGTGCTATGAATTTCCCTTTTAGCACTGCTTTCATAGTATCCCATAAGTTAGGGTATGTGGTATATTCATTTTCATTGATCTCTAGGAGGTCTTTAATTTCTTTCTTTATTTCTTCCTTGACCCATTGGTGATTCATTTGAGCATTATTCAGTTTCCATGAGATTGTAGGTTTTCTGTAGTTTTGGTGTTGTTGAAATCTAACTTTAAACCATGGTGGTCTGATTGAACACAGGAGGTTATTCTAATTTTTTTGTATCTGTTGAGATTTGTTTTGTGGCCAAGTATGTGGTCGATTTTAGAGAAGGTTCCATGGGTTGTTGAGAAGAAGCTATATTCTTTTTTGTTAGGATGGAATGTTCTATAGATATAGATTAATTCCTTTTGAGTAATAACATCAGATAAGTCCTTTAACTTCTCTGTTAAGTTTCGATCTGGCAAATATGTCCAGTAGTGGGAGTGGGGTGTTGAAGTCTCACACTAGTAATATCTGGGGTTTTACATGTGATTTAAGTTTTAGTAATGTTTCTTTTACATATGTGGGTGCCCTTGTGTTTGGGGCAAATGTTCAGATTTGAAACTTCATCTTGGTGGATCTTTCCTGTGATTAGTATGTAATGTCCTTCTTGATCTCTTGATTGATTTTAGTTTGAAGTCTATTTTGCTGGATATCAGGATGGCTACACCCACTTGCTTCTTAAGACAATTTGATTGGAAAGACTTTTCTCAGCCTTTTATTCTTCGGTAGTGTCTATCTTTGAATTTGAGGTGTGTTTCTTGTATGCAGCAGAAAGGTGGGTCCTGCTTTCATATTCATTTTGTTAGTCTATGTCGTTTTTATAGGTGAATTAAGTCCATTGATATTAAGGGATATTAATGACCAGTGATTGTTCATTCCTATTGTCTTTTGGTGGTAGTGTGTGTGTGTGTACTTCTCTTCTTTGGGCTTTACTTCTGTGGGATTATCTATTTCCTGTGTTTTTGTAGGTGTATCTGACTTCCTTATGTTGGAATTTTCCTTCTAGTGCTTTCTGTAGGGCTGGGTTTGTGGATATTTATTGTTTAAATCTGGTTTTGTCTTGGAAGGTCTTTTTCACTCCATCTATAGTGATTGAAAGTTTTGCTGGGTATATTAGTCTAGGCTGGCATCCATGGCCTCTTAGTGTCTGCATTACATCTGTCCAGGTCCTCCTGGATTTCAAAGCCTTTATTGAGAAGTCGGGCTTTATTCTACTGGGTCTGTCTCTATAAGCCACTTGGCCTTTTTCCTTTGCTGCTCTTAATATTCTTTCTTTATTCTGTATATTTAGTGGTTCAATTATTATGTGGCAAGGTAACTCTTTTGGGGGTCTAGTCTGTTTGGTGTTCTATAGGCTTCTTATATCTTCAAAGGTATTTCCTTCTTTAAGTTGGGAAAGTTTTCTTCTATGATCTTGTTGAATATATTTTCTGTGCCTTTGAGTTGGTATTCTTCTCCTTCTTCTATCTCTATTATTCTTTGGTTTGGCCTTTTCTTGGTGTCCCAGATTTCCTGGACATTTTGCATTATGACTTTTTTTGGCATTGGTATTTTCTTTGACTGACGAATCCATTTCCTCTATTGTATCCTTTACATCAGAGATTCTCTCTTCCATCTCTTGTATTCTGTTGGTTATGCTTGCTTCTGTGTTTCCTGTTTGTTTACTCAGATTTTCTATTTCCAGCTTTCCCTCTGTTTGTGTCTTCTTTATTGTTTCTATTTCAATTTTCATGTCTTGAACTGTTTCCCTCACATGTTTAATTGCTTTTTCATGGTTTTCTTGGCTTCTTTTAAGGGATTTATTGATTTCTTCCAATTTTTTTATTTGTCTTTTTGTCTTTTCCTCATTTTTTTATTGATTTATTCCAATTTTTCTTTGTCTTTTCCTCAATTTCTTTAAGAGAATTTTTCATTTTTTCTTGAAAGGCCTCTAGTATCCTCATGAAGCTATTTTTTTTTTGGTCTCTTTCTTCTGCTTCTTCTACATTGTGATTTTCAGGTCTTGCTGTTGGAGGAGAGCTAGGTTCTGGTGATGGCATATTGCTCTTTATGTTGTTGTATGTGTTTTTGAATTGACATCTGCCCATCTCCTCCTCTAATAGGTATAAGAGTTGCCCATGTCTGAGGGAGTTGCTATTGGTCCACTCTGTGCTTGTTGTGTCTGTGTCTCAGGCAGCCCCTCTGGGTCCAATTTTAGCTCTTGGTCTAATTGGAGCTAGCAGATTCTGTATCTCAGGGAGCTGCTCTTGTCTCAACCCAAGCTAGTTGATTCTGTGACTCATGGAGCTGCTCCTGGTCTTATTAGGGCTCCTAGTCCAATCAGAGCTGACATATTCTGTGTTTTAGAAAGCGTCTCTTGGTCCTTTGAGAGCTGGCAGATTCTGTCTCTGAAAGTCACTCTTGGTCTAAGGAGGGCTGGTGGATTCCCTGTCTCAGGGAGTTACTCTTGGTCCAGTGAGAGCTCTTTGTCCAATGAGAGCTGGCAGTTTGGTTCCAGGAATGACTTGGGAAATTACTGGGGTCACAAGTGGATGGATATTGGGGCAGGGTGTGTAGATTGCAGGGTCTGATAGGGGGTTTTGGTGGTGGGGCTTCCCACAGGAGTTTTCCCTGCTGGCTGGCAAGTGGAACAGAGTTGGGTGGGGGTTTCTGGGGACTGCCTGTGTCCCAGGGCCTGGCTGGGCTCTTTTTTGGAGGAAGATTTTTAATGACTGTTTCTCTTTCCTTAGGGGTTATAGGTCTATTTAAATGGTTTATCTGGTCTTGATTTAATTTTGGTATGTGTTACCTATCCATAAAATTGTCCTTTTGTTTTAGATTTTTCAATTTTGTGGAGTACAGGTTTTTGAAGTATGACCTGATGATTCTCTGGATTTCCTCATTGTCTGTTATTATGTCTCCCTTTTAATTTCTGATTTTGTTAATTTGGATGTTCTCTCTCTCCCCTTTGGTTAGTTTGGATTGGAGTTTGTCTATCTTGTTGATGTTCTCAATGAACCAACTCTTTGTTTCATTGATTCTTTGTATTGTTCTCTTTGTTTCTATTTTATTGATTTCAGCCCTCAATTTGTTTATTTCCTGGCATCTATTCCTCCTGGGTAAGTTTGATTCTTTTTGTTCTAGAGCTTTAAGGTGTGCTGTTAAGTTGCTAGTGTGAGATTTCTCCAATTTCTTTATGTGACCATTTGGTTCTATGAATTTTCCTTTTAGCATTACTTTCATAGCATCCCATTAGTTTCGGTATGTTGTACATTAATTTTCATTGAATTCTAGGAAGTCTTTAATTTCTTTCTTTCTTATTGGTGTTTCATTTGAGCATCATTCAGTTTCCATGAAGTTTAAACTTTCTTTAGTTTTTGTTGTTATTGAAATCTAAATTTAACCCATGGTTGTCTGATAAAATACAAGAGATTGTTCCATTTTTTGGTATTTGTTGAGATTTGCTTTGTGGCCAAGTATGTGGTCAATTTTAGAGAAGGTTCTATGGGGTGCTGAGAAAAAGTTATATTCTTTTGTATTAGGGTGAAATGTTCTATAGATATCTATTAAGTCCATTTGAGTCATAACAGTTGTTAGATCCCTTACTTCTCTGTTAAGTTTCTGTCTGGCTGACCTGTCCATTGGTGAGAATGGGGTGTTGAAATCTTGGAATTTTGGACTTTTATGAGGAATTCCAGAAATAGCAAGAACCTTTCTAAACTCTGTTTCTGTGGATATAATTAATTTAATACTAATTAACCCGTAAATGTAAAGCAGAGTCAATGAATTTTATAGCTCCATTTATAAACAAAATGAATTATAGAAATTATAATAAATTCAATTACTATCTCATTTTTGCTTTAACTGTCTGAAAAATATACTTATTTTCACACATGGAACATGCTTAAACAGTAATGCATTATGATCTTTCCCACATGGTGAGAAATGAATTATTTGTGATCACAGATGAAAGAAGTGGTGTAGAACTGAGAAATAGTTTATAAAAGTAAAATGATTATTTTGATTTGTCTTTCAAATGAGATGTGATGGCTATTCTTTGTTGTTGTTGTTTTGTGACAGGATTTCTCTGTGTAGCTTTGGAACCTGTCCTGGAACTTGCTTTGTAGACCAGGTTGGCCTCAAACTCACAGAGAGCCTCCTGCCTCTGCCTCCAGAGTGCTAAGATTAAAGACATGCACCACTATCCCTTGGCATGAAAGCTATTCTTGTTTGTCAACTTGACTACATCTGGACTCAACTAAAACCCAAATGACTGGACGCACCTGTAACAGATTGTTTTTTAATCATTTGAAGTGGAAAGATCCACTTCTATTCCTGATCTTTGAGGTGGAAAGACAAATGTTTAATCCATTTCTTTTGAGGTGGGATATTGGTGAAATTATTAAGGCCAATTTATGTAGTTAAGAGGAAGATTTATTTAGTGGGTAACTTACAAAAAAGGGAAAGGTATGTTGTGGGGTCTGGGGAAGGTGTATCAAAGTCCAGCGGTATTCTCTGGAGCTAGGTCAACCTCCACCATCAAGGGTCCAGGAACCCAGAGAGCACTCACCCATCCAGATCTCGGGTCTCTCGGTGCCTCCTTTGGCCCCACTTTGTAGGCGTGACAGTTGCCGAAGCCTCAGTGGGGGTTGGAATTTCCAGATCAAAGCTGGAATGGCTACCCACTACAGTGGGAAGATCCTCTTTTAACCTGAGCCACACCTTTGACTAGAAGCCTATATAAAGGACATAGAGGGAGGAAGATCTCTCTTTCTCTCTTTGCCTGCTTGCTCTTACTTTCACTACCAAGTTCATTCCTTCACTGACATTAGATCCTACATTTTCAAGATTCTGGCATATACTGAAGGTCAGCTGAGACAGTCAGCCTTGTGGACTGAATGACTACTTCATTCAAGGACCTTCCATTTGTAGACTGCCATTGTTGGACTATCTTCATCACAGCCTATAAGCCATTCTTATAAATCCCATTTACATATATATTCATTCTATAAATTTCCTTCCTCCAGAGAACCCTGACTAATACATAAAGTAAGATAAGGCTTTTCCATTCTGTAGAAATGCAGCTAATATTTAAGGAATGCCTAGAGAACAACAAGTGCTCATCATGATAATGGTATTTTTCTCAACACAGCCTGAAAAGAAGGAATTATACAACCTACTTTACAATGAGGAAAGACTGCTTAGAAGAACTGAGCAAACTGCCTATGGACAGATGTGGGAAGAGCTGGAGAGAGTTAGTATTTGTCTGCAAAGTAGAGGGACCACATAAGCAGCCAGCCTGATGCCCAGAATGCATCCAGCCAGCTCAGCCAATCACTTGCTTGATTTGTGTTTACATTGTATAAATTGGCAACTTAATTAAATGTTCTGGATCATGGAATTATATTATTTTGGGATGACAGGTTTTTTAATTAGAAAATGATAAAATACATAAATCAACTTTTAAGGTTGTTTTTCCATTAAAAATATTTTGGGGCCTGGAAGTACAGTTCCAGGCAGCAAGCTCCAAGGAGCTGCCAATTCCTTGCCAACAACTGCAGTCAGTGGGGTCAGAGTCATGCATTGCTATGCTTGGCTTTTTCATGGATGTAGGGATCTATACTCAGATCCTAGGTATTTATGTGGCTATTAGTTTACCAACTGAGCCATCTCCCCTGCCCCTGAAAGTATTTCTTAAGTTAAATAGGAGTCAATGGCTTGTTGGAGGACTCTTCCAAAGGGGAAAACAGTGTAATATCAAATGTTCTTTCTTGATACCCTCACTATGGATTTGTTCCAGATTAAGATATATCAGATTTTACCAGCCAAGACCCCTGAAAGGTCTCTGATGGCACCATGGCCCAGATGATCCAACATCCAGAATGGTTTCAGGGCAACTGGCTCAGACAATGCAGCCTCACAGACTTTCAGTCAGGACTTGACCATAATTCTTAATTTTCTCAGGATCCCCATAAGATTACCAGTACCCTCTATCAGCAGGCAGTAGCCTAGAAAACTTTGCCCACATTCCCAAAAGGTGGATTATGGATGCTTGTCTTTGTTTTGGTTGTTAGTCACAAATTGTTCTTGGTCATAATCAATATCTTTCTAAAAAAGAAGGGGATACGATATAGATATATAGGATATAGCTATTATAAGATAAAAGGGTAGATTATTGAACCTACTTTTATAGAGCAACAACATGTTAAGTTTTCTAGGTATATATACATATATAATTCAGTGAGGTAAGTAATCTTCAAACACTGCAGAGACCTAAAAAATATAACATTTAAAATGTTTTAAAAACTTGGACTTTCCTGGACAATGAGACATGTCTGTTCCTGACAACACCAATTTACTTCAGAAAAAAAAAAGATGGGCATTGAAGATACTCCACTTGGAGTTTATCTTCTTTTTGACAAAAATAGCCATTTGGGCAAGAAACTGTTCTTGCCTGGACTGCTTGACAAAATGTATCGACTGGACATACAGGACCCAAAAGAAGGTGACCACTGAACTTTGCAATTCAAAATGGTCCTTCAGGTTCCTACTTCACAGAAAAAACTGCCAGATAATCTCCCAAACACACAAAAAAACTGACTGAAAAACTCAAAACCTATGGGCTAAAAATGGATGCCCCAACATTACAAACTTTAGGTAACTGTCCAGGTAGCTAGCTGTCTCTGTCATTCTAGATTTTTGGAAGTTGCTTACAATGCGCTTCCTGTTTACTTTGGTAATATTATATCCTTCTGAGGTCTTTGATGTAGTTAAAGACTAGATAGTTATAATTATGGTTTTCCTTGAGATAAGGTAGATGTAAAACTTTAGACTCACAAATATAGTATAGATAGAATATTTTTTAAAAGTTTACAAATAGACTAGATATTATAACTGTAATTCTTGCTTGATAACTGTTTTGTTATATGTAATTTTAATAGGTTAAAGTTAAAACCCTTATTTGTTTAGACAAAAAGGGAAAAAGCCTGACACAATGTCTTTCTGTATGTTACAAATATGTGTTGCTCTGATTGGTTGATAAATAATGCCATTTGGTCTATGGCAAGACAACTTAGAGACAGGTGAAAAATTCAAAAAAAGAGCCAAAGAAAAAAAATACAGAGAGAAACGCCACCGAGCCACCCAAGAAACAACATGTAATGGAATGCAGGTAAAGCCACGAAACATGTGGTGATACATAGATTAATAGTTATGGGATAATTTAAGATATAAAAGCTAGCTAACAAAAGGCTTGAGCCATGGCCATACAGTTATAATTAATATAAGCCTCTGTATGTTTACTTGGGGCACGCCAGTGAGAGGGATTTGTCCCAATTGCCAGCAGGCTAGGATGTAAAAAATCTTCTGACTACACCTGAAAGTATTTCTTTTTTTTCAAAATTTATTTATTTATTTATTTATTTATTTATTTATTTATTTATTTATTTATTAAATTACACTCATGATATTAATCACATTTGTGGTATTCATAGATTACATTTGCAGTATTCATTCAATTATATATATATATATATATATATATATATATATATATATATAATTTTAAATGTTGAATGTCATTTCTTGAAGGGGATAGGAGGTCTTAATTACAGGCTTACAGCACAGTGGGAGGACCCCAGAGGGCAGAAGTTTGCTACTGATGTTTTACAATCTTGCATCTAAGCTGTTAACGCCCATTATTCAGGATACACAGACAAGGAACTTCCCTTAAGCATTCAGGAGGGTGGAACCAGGCAGGGAATTAGCATTGGGAGGATGTCAAGGTCAAGGTCTGCAAGCAAGGCAACAGTTACCCAAAACGGGGGCCAGGGCCCTACAGGTCCCCCTTTTATTAAAAAATGAGCTTCTGACTTGGGTTGCATGGGACGTCAGCAGGTAACCTTACCCATCACGGAGATGCCTGCCCAGGCCATACAGGTGCTCTGTCTTAGGTTGGTGAGTGCCCCCCAGGCATTACCCGTATCTGAATACTCATTATCATACCAGCTCAATTGTGTGTGAGCTGCATGGTTAATTGCTGCCAAAGATCTCAAAGTGGCACTGGGCTTGCAATCTGTGTGTTCAATACAGAAAAGACCAACAGAGGTCCTATCTCACCCATAGCTAGTAGGCTAAAGGCAACTGAGCCATTCCCTTCCTTAATGAGCCATACTGTAGGTTGGAGTCCTTGAGTTTATAAATTTATAATTTTCATAGCCAATCGAGATGTATATAACTACTGAATTAAATTTGTCATGCCCAATATAATGAACAATTAACTAACTGTAGTAGTTACTTTTGTTGCCAGGGTCTCCACTGTGCTAGCTGTAGTAAGCAATTATGAAATGGTAATCCCAGAAACAGTAGCAGCGGTGTGCGCCATTGTTATAACAACAACAGCAGCAGCAGCAATGTCAAATTCTCTTCTGTATTCTGTGGACATCCACTGGCATGGATACAACTCTAGGAACACGAACAGCCAAGACCCATTTTTCTTAATCTGAGCATGACTTTGGCTGGCAGCTCTTCTGGAGAATCCAATCTCATGGCTACAGTTCCTAGGCTTACATTAATGCTTGCCAAAGCTGGCCAGATTGGGCTCTCAATCTCCATTGGCATCAGAAGGGTAGATTTTTTCATGATGACCCATTAAGTCTCTGTCATGTTGGGCTTCAGCAGCAGCCACAGGGTGCATTCAGTGCTCAGGAATCCAAAGAGGAACCTTATTGTCCTGAGGAAACACATAAACCAAACTCCGGGGCCGGATTAACACTAGATTGGGTCTCCTCCACGTGCTAGGAAAAAGATCCTTCCATCGCTCCAGAGGGTGATTTGCAACAGGAGCCCTCCAGTGCATATCTGCATCGGATCCTCCAGCAGAATCCACTGATAAAAAAATTAAAATATATAAATTAAAAATATAAAATAAAATATATAAAATATATAAATTAAAATATATAAAACAAGGGAAAAAATAGAATGTGGAGAGGAATGATGAGTCCCTAGTTCTCCCTTTTTTTAACTTTAGTAAAATGTTTAATATTTCAATTTTTTCTATTTTTATTTATTTTTTATTGTTTAAAATTAATTAATTTATTTATTTTTCTATTACCATCTTGATAGAGTATGTATTCTTATCTTAATAGTGAGATGTTTCATTGAGGCTGGCTCAGTAATTGAGTAAAACCAAAATTTATTATAAGCACAGTCATCCTAGGGACCTCCATGCTATATATATAGCCTCCATGGTTCTATGGGTTATAGTCTGATTGTTCTTTATTTTATATCTAGAACCCACCTATGAGTGAGTACATACCATGACTGTCTTTCTGGGTTTGGGTTACCTCACTCAGGATGATTTTTTTCTAGTTCCATCCATTTGCCTGCAAATTTCATGCTTTCATTGTTTTTCTCTGCTGAGTAGTACTCCATTGTGTATATGTACCACATTTTTTTCATTCATTCTTCTGTTGATGGGCATCTAGGTTGTTTCTAAGGTCTGGCAATTACAAATAGTGCTGCTATGAACATAGCTGAGCATGTATCTTTATGGTATGAATCAGCATTCCTTGGGTATATGCCCAAGAGTGGGATGGCTGGGTTTTGAGGTAGTTCGATTCCTAATTTTCTGAGAAACTGCCATACTGATTTCCACAGTGGTTGTACAAGCTTACATTCCGACCAACAGTGGAGGAGTGTTCCCTTTGCTCCACATCCTCTCCAACATTGGTTGTCATTGGTATTTTTGATCATAGCCATTCTGACAGGTGTAAGGTGGTATCTCAGAGTCATTTTGATTTGCATTTCTCTGATGATTAAGGATGTTGAGCAATTCTTTAAATGTCTTTCAGCCATTTGTGATTCTTGTTTTGTCAATTCTCTGTTTAGGTCTTTAGCCCATTTTTTAATTGGACTGTTTAGTATTTTGATGTCTAGTTTCTTGAGTTCTTTATATACTGTGGAGATCAATCCTCTGTCAGATGTGGGGTTGTTGAAGATCTTTTCCCATTCTGTTGGCTGTCTTTTTGTCTTATTGACTGTGTCTTTTGCCCTGCAAAAACTTCTCAATTTTGAGAGGTCCCATTTACTAATTGTTGTGCTCAGGGTCTGTGCTGTTGGTGTTTTATTTAGGAAATGGTCTCCAGTGCCAATGCATTCAAGAGTGCTTCCTACTTTCTTTTCTATTAAGTTTAGTGTAACTGGATTTATGTTCAGGTCTTTGATCCACTTGGACTTGAGTTTTGTGCATGGTGACAGATAATGGATCTATTTGTAATCTTTTACATAGTGAGATCCAGTTATGCCAGCACCATTTGTTGAAGATACTTTCTTTTTTCTATTGTATAGTTTTGGCTCCTTTGTCAAAAACCAGGTGTTTATATGTGCATGGATTAATGTCAGGGTCTTCAATTCGATTCCATTGATCTGTATGTCGGTTTTTATACCAGTACCAAGCTGTTTTTATTACTATAGCTCTATAGTAGAGTTTGAGGTCCGGGATGGTGATGCCTCCAAGGGTTGCTTTATCGTATAGGATTCTTTTAGCTATCCTGGGTCTTTTGTTTTTCCATATGAAGTAAAGTATTTTTCTTTCCAAGTCTGTGAAGAATTGTGTTGGGATTTTGATGGGGATTGCATTGAATCTGTAGATTGCTTTTGGTAAGATTGCCGTTTTTACTATGTTAATCCTACCTATCCATGAGCATGGGAGATCTTTCCATTTTCTGATATCTTCTTCAATTTCTTTCTTTAGGGATTTAAAATTCTCATCAAAAAGGTCCTTTACTTGTTTAGTTAGTGTTATCCCAAGGTATTTTATATTATTTGTGGCTATTGTAAAGGGTGATGTTTCTCTGACTTCTTTCCCAGCCCTTTTATCATTTGTGTATAGGAGGGCTACTGATTTTTTTGAGTTGATCTTGTATCCTGCCACTTTACTGAAGGAGTTTATCAGGTATAGGAGTTCCCTGGTAGAGTTTTTGGGGTCACTTATGTATACTATCATATCATCTGCAAATAGTGAAAGTTTGACTTCTTCCTTGCCAATTTGTGTCCCTTTGATCGCCTTTTGTTGTCTTATTGCTCTAGCTAGAACTTCTAGTACTATATTGAATAAATATGGGGAGAGTGGACAGCCTTGTCTTGTTCCTGAATTTAGTGGTATTGCTTTGAGTTTCTCTCCATTTAATTTGATATTTGCTGTTGGCTTGCTATAAATTGCCTTTATTATGTTTAGAAATGATCCTTGTATTCCTGATCTTTCTATGACCTTTATCATGAAGGGGTGTTGGATTTTGTCAAAGGCTTTTTCAGCATCTAAGGAGATGATCATGTGATTTTTTTCTTTGTTTGTTTATATGGTGTATTACATTGACTGATTTTCGTATGTTGAACTACCCTTACATCCCTGGGATGAATCCCACTTGGTCGTGATGGATAATTGTTTTGATGTATTCTTGGATTCGGTTTGCCAGTATTTTATTGAGTATTTTTGCATCAATGTTCATGAGGGAGATTGGTCTGTAGTTCTCTTTCTTTGTTGCATCTTTGTGTGGTTTGGGTATCAGGGTAATTGTAGCCTCATAAAAAGCATTTGGTATTGTTCCTTCTGTTTCTATTGTGTGGAACACTTTGAAAAGTTTTGGTATTAGTTCTTCTTTGAAAGTCTGGTAGAATTCTGCACTGAAACTATCTGGTCCTGGGCTTTTTTTTGGTTGGGAGACTTTTGATAACTGTTTCTATTTCTTTAGGGGTTATTGGTCTATTTAAATGGTTTATCTTGTCTTGATTTAATTTTGGTATGTGGTATTTATCCAGAAAATTGTCCATTTCTTCCTGGTTTTCCATTTTTGTGCAGTACAGGTTTTTGAAGTATGATCTGATGATTCTCTGGATTTCCTCATTGTCTGTTGTTATGTCTCCCTTTTCATTTCTGATTTTGTTAATTTGGGTGCTCTCTCTTTGCCTTTTGGTTAATTTGGCTAGGGGTTTGTCTATCTTGTTGATTTTTTCAAAGAAACAACTCTTTGTTCCATTGATTTTTTTTGTATTGTTCTCTTGTTTCCTATTTTGATGATTTCAGCCCTCAATTTGATTATTTCCTGGCATCTATTTCTCCTGGGTGAGTTTGTTTCTTTTTGTTCTAGAGCTTTCAGTTGTGCTGTTAATTCATTGGTATGGGATTGCTCCATCTTCTTTATGTGTGCATTTAGAGCTATGAATTTTCCTCTTAGCACTGCTTTCATAGTGTTGCATAAGTTTGGGTATGTTGTGCTTTCATTTTCATTGAATTCTAGGAAATCTTTAATTTCTTTCTTTATTTCTTCCTTGATCCATTGATGTTTCAGGTGGGCATTATTCAGTTTCCATGAGTTTGTGGGTTTTCTATAATTTTTGTTGTTGTTGAGGTCTAACTTTAAGGCATGGTGGTCTGATAAGATACAGGAGGTTATTCCATTTTTTTGGTATCTGTTGAGATTTGTTTTGTGGCCAAGCATGTGTTCAGTTTTTGAGAAGGTTCCATGGGGTGCTGAGAAGAAGGTACATTCTTTTGTGTTAGGATGGAATGTTCTGTAGATATCTATTAAGTCCATTTGAGTCATAACATCTGTTAGGTTCTTTATTTCTTTGTTAAGTTTCAGTCTGGTTGATCTGTCTTTTGGTGAGAGTGGTGTGTTAAAATCTCCCACTACTAATGTGTGGGGTTTGATGTGCATTTTAAATTTTAGTAGTGTTTCTTTTATGATTGTGGGTGCTTTTGTATTTGGAGCATAAATGTTTAGAATCGAGACTTCATCTTGGTGGATTTTTCCTGTGATAAATATGTAATGTCCATCCTGACCTCTTTTGATTAATTTTAGTTTGAAGTCTATTTTATTAGGTATTAGGATATCTACACCAGCTTGTTTCTTAGGTCCATTTGCTTGGAAAGCCTTTTCCCAGTCCTTTACTCGGAGGTAGTATCTGTCTTTGAAGTTAAGGTGTGTTTCTTGTATGCAGCAGATGGATGGGTCCTGTTTTCTTATCCATTCTGTTAGCCAGTGTCTTTTTATAGGTGAGTTGAGACCATTGATATTGATGGATATTAATGACCAGTGATTGTTAATTCCTGTTATTTTTTGTGGTTGTGTTGTGTTGTCCTTCTTTGGTGTATGTTGGTGTGGGATTATCTATTGCTTGATTTTTCATGGATGTGTTTAGCTTCTTTGGGTTGGAATTTCCCTTCTAGTGCTTTGTGTAGGGTTGGGTTTATGGACAGGTATTGAATAAATCTGGTTTTATCCTGGAATATTTTGTTTACTCCGCCTATGGTGATTGAGAGTTTTGCTGGGTATAATAGTCTGGGTTGGCATCTGTGGTCTCTTAGTGTCTGCATAACATTTGTCCATGACCTTCTAGCTTTCATAGTCTCTATTGAGAAGTCTGGTGTTATTCTGATGGGTTTGTCATTATATGTTACTTGGTTTGGTCTTTTCATGGTGTTCCAAATTTCTTGGATGTTTTCTGTTACCACTTTTTTGTCTTTAGTGTTTTCTTTGACTGACGAATCTATTTTCTCTATTGTGTCTTCAGTGTCAGAGATTCTCTGTTCCATCTCTTGCAATCGGTTGGTTATGCTTGTTTCTGTAGTTCCTCTTCGTTTAGTCAGGATTTCTATTTCCAGCATTCCCTCAGCATGTGTTTTCTTTATTGTCTCAAATTCATTTTTCAGATCTTGGAATGTTTCTTTAATCTGTTTAATTGCTTTTTCTTGGTTTTCTTTGATTTCTTCCCATTTTTTGTTTGTTTTTTTCTTCCTTTTTTTTTTTTTTCGAGACAGGGTTTCTCTGTGTAGCTTTGTGCCTTTCCTGGAACTCACTTGGTAGCCCAGGCTGGCCTCGAACTCACAGAGATCCGCCTGCCTCTGCCTCCCGAGTGCTGGGATTAAAGGTGTGCGCCACCACCGCCCGGCTTTTTTTCTTCCATTTCTTTAAGAGAGTTTTTTATTTCCTTTTTAATAGATTTTTTTATTTCCTCTTTAAGGGAGTTTTTTATTTCCTCTTTAAGGGAATTTTTTATTTCTTCTTTAAGGGTCTCTATCATCTTCTTAAAGTCATTTGTAGGATTGATTTCTTCTGTTTCTTCTGTCTTGGTATGTTCAGGTCTTGCAGGTGTAGAATCACTAGGTTCTGATGTTGCCATATAGGTCTTTATGTTGTTGCCCATATTTTTGCACTGAAGTCTACTCATCTCTTCCTCTGCTCGGTGCAGGTGGTGTCTGTGTCTGAGAGTGCCTCTCTTGTTCTAATTTTTAGTCTTGGTTTAGTAGGAGTTCTTGGTTAAATTGGTGCTATTGGGCTGTTTCTTCAGGAGCAGCTGATCTCAGTCGGTGAAGTATATACTTATGACTCTGGTGATCTGGTTTGGTGGCTGGGCAGGGCCTTCTGTGTTCTCAGGTCACATTTTGTTCATTCATCAACTCCTCAGCTGATGTATTTTCTTCAGATTTCAAACTGTAGGGATCTGAATCCTCTCCCGGATGAATTTCAGTTGAGCGGGGTAGTCTCACGAACACCTCCAAGTTGTTGGGTTTCACAGGATCAGCAGCTGGGCCCTGGGTTGGCCTCTGATGGAGTGTTCAGATTTGTTCTGTTCCATCCTTTGGAGATACCTTCTTCCCCGGGTGTTGGGGTTAAAGGTGTCCCTGTTCCAAGCTCTTGATTAAGAGCTTGTTTTCTCTAGCTCTTCAGCAGGTAATAGCTCAGTTTCTGTTCTTTATTGCAACTGTGTTTCGGCCACCGCCTGCTGGGCCTGCCTGCCTGTGCACCGGGCTTGTTTGCCTCTGCCGGGCCTGTATGTCTCTGCCAGCTACCACCGGGCCTATATGTCTTTGCTGACCGCTGCCACCAGGCCTGTCTTGAAAGTATTTCTTAAATTAAATAGAAGTCAATGGCTTGTTGCAGGACTCTCCCAAAGGGGAAAACAGTGTAACATTAAATGTTCTTTCTTGATACTCTCACTCCATTTACTAAGGAGGAGATATTCCACCTGGTTTCCTTACCTTGAAGTTCATCTCCTTTGAAGTTTCATTGTATGGTACAAGTATGGCAAATACATGTCTCTGGCAGACAGTATTAGTAGATGACAGTACCCACAGAGACCACATGTGGTCTGGAACCCACTTTAGCACAATGCAGGGTGGAGTAGCCTTTACTCAGTGACTAAAGGAAATTCAGAGTGAGAAAAATGCCTCTGTAGGTTTATAGCACATGAAGTGCTGTACTGGAGGTCATGAGGCACTCTGTGACTAGGGAGCATTTATTATGGGTGATTGTTTTGGATCACTCTAAGCAGTCAGGTTTTGCATTTTCTCACTAATGATCCACTTGGGGTTGTGTTCTAAAGGAGGGAAGGTCTTAGGAAGAGTTATTGTCTCACCTTCTCATGGGTCCCTGCTAGGATCACTGAATCACTTAAGTGATAATGCTAATACAAGTTCGTCTATATAGCTAAGAAAGATATCTTGGTTTTCTGCTATTTATCTGCTTATATTATGGCATTTTTTCTCTCCTTCGAGTGACACATCATTTTATAAATTTGAGAATCATTGTCTTGTAACACACTAATTGCAACCTTGGCCCTTTTCACAGACCTCCATGAGCTAAAGAGGGTAGGCATCTTGAGACAAACCTTCTGACAATCTTCAGATAATATCTCAACTGAAGTTCCCTTGCTTCTGAGTAGAAATAAACTTGTGGATTACCATTAAATAGAAATAAAGTTTCTCAGCAGGGAAGAGTCATCACCAACAGAATGCACCAGTATTCTATTTATACCTCTGTGAAGGTTCATCATGTGGAAATGTAAATAAAACACCATCGATTTGGCTTTAAGCATTCATACATGAAATATTGATTTAGTCTACTTTTAACTTGAAATGTAAGATGAACATAATTGAACATGTCCATCAAATTCACTGATGGGCAGTGTACAGTTAGAGGCTCCAATAGAAATGTGAACAGGACACTGAATAACATTGCAAGAATATGGGGTACATGGTGGCTGTTTATGTTCATTTGGCTTGAGGGTGGATGGCTTGAATTACAAAGAACGTTGAACTCTTTGTTCATATATACACCTGAATGCTATACATATTTTCTTCCATGTAAACCTAAAGCAATGAAAACATTTTTTGGGGATTTATCACATGGCATCTTTCCTAGTGTTTCTGTTTTAGAAATCTTTCTTGTCTGTGTTACTCTTACTTTCTATTAACCATAAACATGTAGCCTGTGTGGGTACCGTTAGTCTCTCAGTGCTGAGTACCTGCACAGTCTATATCTGTAGCTCAGGAAATATTTGTTGAATAAATAAACATGTTGCATTTGGGGAAATGTTACTCTGGTATAAGGACTTCTCTCATTATTAATTTGCTTCAATTCCTAGACAGCTTAATTTTAAAAAAATCAGTGAATTCAATTGTCTGTTCTCCATGAAAGATCAGCTTGAGGAGAGATAAGTCAGCTCTCTTTATCCTGAGTTTTGGCACTTCTGGGAATGAACCAAGATGCTGCAGATGGTCCATAGACAAAACGATTAAAAGGAGCCAATGTTCTCACCTCTGATTTCTATGTGTTCACCCTTAAATTGTACTTGCCTGAGTGCACATGCCAAGCCTCTCCACAGCCATCATATTCCTTACTCTTTATCAAAGAAAGTTTCTCCTTCTAAATGCTGATTGTCACATTGCCTGGAGTATACAAACTCAGTGACCACCCACTCTGCCATTTTCACAGGGGCATTCTTGAGATTGAAAGTCAACTCTATCAATAACCAACTTAGGACAGTGTAATGTAGACAAGGTGAGCCAAAGATGGCACTGTTACAGACCCTGTGCTCTTGTGGTTATACCAGGTTAAAAAAAATATGATGCTAAGCATTTGGAGAGCAGGTAATGGGAAAAAAGTTAGTAAAAATTTAAAAGCATTCTTTACAGAATTGGTTAGCTGAGTATGTCTAAAGAGCTAAAGATTCCTAAAAATAACCAAATAAATAAAGACACAAAGACCAAACAACCAAAAATAGCATCATATCAAGATATGTGCTGATAAAGCAAATGACACATACAAAGATCTTTATACTAGCTATATATACAATATTTCTAGGATGGATTATTCAAAATCTTCAAGTATGGAGCAGCTAAATTGTAGTTTATTCTCAAAATGGAATTGTATATAGAAATGAAAAAGAAGAAGCCAATGCTTCATGTATTAGCATGGAGGGCTTCCAAAGACATAATTCAAGGGGATTCTGTTGTATGATTCCACTTTGAAGACTATTAATAGATGAAACTGATGCATATGTTAAGGATTAAAGTGACAGCTGCTTTGGGGGAGTACAGCCAAGGAAGGAGACAGGATAAATTCCGTGACTATCTGACACCTGATCTGGGCAGCAGTTGATGAGTCTGAATGCATTTAATATTCCATCAGGCTATATACTTAAGATTTACCAGCTTTGAGCTCAGTAGCAAGCTTTTGTGCAAGTGTGAGGACCTGAGTGATAATCCCCGGAACCCATGGGAGAAAACCCTGTACTAAAGAAGTAGGGATGCAGATAGTAGGTCCCAAGAGTGAGTTGTATGGTCAGCCTGGCTGAAATGGTGAGCTTTGCACTCAAGAAACCTGTCTCAAGGGAATAAGACAGAGAACAAGAGTGGGACACTTGATGCCTTTCTCTAGTCTGCACATGTGAGTGCATAGGTGTGACCCTTACATGAACAAACATGTATTCATTACATACACATCACACATACATACCAAAAGTTTGGAGTTTGGGTTT
Source organism: Peromyscus leucopus (assembly GCF_004664715.2). Classification (NCBI taxonomy): domain Eukaryota; kingdom Metazoa; phylum Chordata; class Mammalia; order Rodentia; family Cricetidae; genus Peromyscus; species Peromyscus leucopus. The sequence goes on along the minus strand of NC_051064.1, from coordinate 24,143,139 downwards.
AGGAAGTTGTGCATGGGAAGATTTGCTGCTTAGCATATGTGAGGCCCTGGGTTCAGTCGCCTGTACTTGAAAAAAAAATGTATCTATTAACTTTAGAAAAGGTGCATCATAATAAGAAAGAGAAAGGAGCCAGACAGCAGTTAGAGGAATTTTTCTCAGTATTCTCTGGTGACCCAAGTTTCATTCCTACAACCCACTTGTTGAAGCACAGCACAAAGATCCTTACACCCACAGATCTTCAGAGAACCCAGGAATGTTAAGCACCCAGGATTTTTCGTTCAAGGGGAAAAACATCTAGCCCATTTTTTCCAAAAAAGCTAGACATTGGAAGTGATTGATAGCTTGGTGGTCTGCATTATCTGTTGTTCCAGGCTGTACCAAGCTCCTACAACTGGGACTGGAGATGAAAAGTAATCTAAATGACCTTTACAACCAGGGGATCCCCAAGCTCCCACAACCATGAACAGAGATGGCTAATAGCGCAAATGACCTCTAAGCTATCTATGTGATCAAGACCAGGCCATATCCTTCCCTAGGTCCTTTGGCTAATACAAGTAGTCTGGCTCTAGAACCTATAATCCTGGAAGAAATGACATATACTTAAGTCAAGTTTCAATGTAATTATGCCTATTTGTGCACCAAGGGTTGTATTACATAAGGAAACTTTTTTTTTTTTAAAAATTATACTGTGTTTAAATTTGCTGGGAATAAACTGCCTGGCATCAGACTCTTTAGAAGTCTTGATCCAGATTGATGAAGTCAATCTGAATAGAATTTTTATTCTTATCTTCACAGTTTGCTTCCCTGCCTGGACACCTGTGGGGGTCTCCATCTCCATATAAAGGTAGAAGAAAGAGAGTCAACTTAACAGAGCTGATCTCTGATCTCCACATGAACAATATGGCATGTCCATGCCCCCCGCCCAGATATCACACATATGTGTGTGTGCGCGTGCGCGCGCGCACACACACACACACACAGAATTAATAAAAAGTAGAAACTTAGCCGGGCGGTGGTGGCACACGTCTTTAATCCCAGCACTTGGGAGGCAGAGCCAGGCAGATATCTGTGAGTTCGAGGCCAGCCTGGACTACCAAGTGAGTCCCAGGAAAGGCACAAAGCTACACAGAGAAACCCTGTCTCGAAAAACCAAAAAAAAAAAAAAAGTAGAAACTTTTTTAGAAAGAAAAAAAGGGAATCAGGCCTGATTTCTAGAGTCAATAAAGGTTTGCTGGTGCTAAAATAAATGTTGGTGTTACAATAATGAATGGACAATCCAAAATTTTATAGGCAGGAGAACCATGTCTCATCAGGTTTTTTTTTTGGCCATAATTAGTGCTGTCTTGAATTCTCAAAAATTTCCTGTTCTCTGAAAACCATGCATGTAACAAATTACTCTGAAAACTTAATTAAAACAATTTAAACATAGCTCATGATATTTTGCATCAGGAATTCATGCAAGGCTCCCCTGGGCAATGTTTCTATTTCCATTGGTCCTCAAGGATAAAGGCAGCAAATGAGTTGGTTTGGAGGGCACAAAGATGTTTCACTCATGAATTCTGGTGCTTTGGTGGGGATGGCAGAAGGCTGGGTTCAGCTGTGCCAGTGGGCTGAGGCTCATGCATGAACTCTCTCCACAGTAGAGTCCTGTTGTACATGACTGTCTCCTGAGGCAAAGCAACCACCATCTTGAGTTCAACTGTGCTCACGTTTCAAGAGCTCATCCCAGCTAGGTAGATGGAGTCCCCCTGGCATTGCATAGGGCCTGAGATTCTTTCCTGAGTAGCCAGTTACTCCATCTGTCTGGCTACAAGAAAGCCCTCATTCCAGCTTCGTAAGGCTTTTCAGATGTGGCCAGTTGGGGGAGAGGTGTCCACAATTTTGTAAGTAACCCTTCCCTTAAGCTATCCACTGATTTTCCAGAGTGAACTTTGGTAGAATCATACTTCAGTTTGTCATTGAGACCTTGGAAAGAGGGGTAGATATTGCTCTATGTCTGTACCAGGACAGGAATTTTGGCAACAAGATCTTAGGGCAGTCAGACCACAAACATGTTCCCAGACAGGTAGAAGCAACTTGGACTTTTAGGATGTACCATTCACAACCACATCATGTCTTTCTGCTTTATTCTGCTGGTTGAAGAAGAGGTACATGAACCTCCTTTCTCAGAAGGAACACTGTCAAAGAATTTGCAGCCATATTTCATAAACTACCATGCTCTGCTTGGAACAGATCCAAGGAGAGCTTACAGCAAGTATGTACTCTTGATACCTTCTGTCTCAGGTTCATCTCACACCTCTGCACTGTGTGATAATAATTGATTCACTGTTCTTGTGTTCATTTTGTCTTACCAGTTGCTGACTACTGCCCATCTGTTTATCCTTTTGCTAAACATGTTCTAAAGAATCTCTGTTTGTTTGATAACAAAACTCATACTTCTTTGCCTGTCATTCAACAGCCTTTACCCCTGACTCTAACTTAACTTTCCTAACATATCTTCCAAAGCATCTAGAGCCAGATGCCATTCTATGAGACTCAGGAAATAAATGAACCACTCCTGTCTGGAAAAGCTGAAATTTAACAAAATACAATTCACAAGCTTTTCCCCAAAGTCACAGAGCAATAAAAGAAAGAAGTAGAAGAATAAGAATAGGAATAAAAAAGAGGTTGAATAAGAATAAAAAAAAAGAAGAGGAGGAGGAATAACAATAAGAATAAGAATAAAGAAGAGGAGAAATAAAAACAAGAATAAGAATAAAGAAAAGGAAGAAGAAAAAGAGGAGGAGGAGGAGGAGGAGGAGGAGGAGGAGGAGGAGGAAGACCCAGGGAAAAGAGATGCTCTGATTTGTCCAGCTGCCTGGAAACTTTGCAAAAGACTCCAAGAATACAAGTTTTTTAGTCCTCAATTCAGTAACAGCTCTGACATGTTTTTCATGCTGCTCTATGTAATTCCTCACCATGCTGCTATAAGTGACCTCCTCCCAGTAAACTGATTGGTTTGTCAGGTTGGACTTTGGTGGGGTTGTCACTTTGGTCTGTTTTTTGGTTCCTTATGTGGAATGCATAGATGTTTGTTCATGTCTCTCTAGTAAGAAACACAGCATGCCTCTAAGATGTTCATTCGTTCATTCAACAACCATTTACTGAAGGGCTGGTTTTTCATGCCCTTTGAGTGGCTGTGGAAACCAGTGGAAAAAGAGGCAGAAATATTCCTTACTCTAAGAAAGCTGACAGGTTTCTGTTGTTACTCACCATATCTCTTGACCTTCTCATGACAATTCACTAGTTTCTTTCTTATAGTACCTCAGAGCTTATGTAAGTAGCTAAACTCATAAGACCATGAAACTGTGTGACCTTGACATAGTTCTGCTTTGGAACTCAGGAGTTTTTTTCTGTATAGTGGGTTAATAATACCTCTCAAATAGGCCTATGATGTTAAAATTTTTATTAAATATTAAAAATTAAGGTAAAGCTCAGTGAACAGTAAACAATAAATCAGTGTTACTAACTATTGTCATTATTCTTAAAGAATTGTTCTTCAGAATTCTTACTGTATATGTACCCCCTTAGGCTGCAGAATTGGTGTACTGAGGCTGAGCAACATATCTTGCATAGTGAAGCTGTGCTGGAAGGAGTGGGAGATTCTGGGTCAGGTGGAATAGTTGGAGTCCTGCTTAACAACCCATTAGTGGAACCTCTGGCTAACTTCCATCTCCATACTTTGCTTTTTTAGATTTTGAGGTCTGCATAATGATATCTAACACACAGTTGTCATAGGGGCGTAATGAGGTCTGATTTGTAAATTGCCTAGTTAAGTGTCTGATGCATGGTACGATTGCCCAAATGATGATGATAATGATGCAGAAGAGTGTAATGATGATGGTGAAATGATAACTCTGACAATTCTTAGAATCCCTTCTAGTCACTCTGCTACACAATTCTGTAAGTGTCCTTTTGGATATCTTAATGCCATTATAATCATAGTTTCCCTAATTAGCATTATATCATATTTAATTAATCTCCTTTTTTATAATGTACTGTAAATGGTTTATGTCTTCAAGTTTCAGACTGTACAAATTTGCTTCACTTTTGAAATAATTAAGGTGCTTCTTCACACATGTTCACTACAGTTAATTTTAATAGTGCCTTCTAGAATAATCATCAAGGGTTTCCAAATTTTCCTATTATGTACCAGGGCATTAAACAAGTGAACTAAATTGATGCCTTTCCATGCTTATGTTATTATTTCCTTAAGATAAACTACTTGTACCAAGGAAATATCCTCGAAGATTTTTATGCATGCCCAGCTGTTTATTCTTATTATTTCTCTTACTGGTATGTTGTCAGTGTTTGTGTCCCCTAAATTTGTATGTTGATAACAGTCACCACTGTTCCAACATTAAGAAATATAGCCCTTGGAGCTAGTTAAATCATGAGGGCAGAATCTTTGTAAATGGGATTAGTGCTATTACAGCATTGGTCAAAGGGGATCCTCAGCTCCTTCCACCATGTAGGCCCATGAGAAAGTATGTCCATTAAATAAGAAATGAATCCTTACTAGCCATGGATCTTCTAGTGTCTTGATCTTAGATTTTCAGCCTCCAGAATTATAAGAAGTATATTTCTGCTGGTTCTTAGTGTCCTCTAACCAGATCTTATGGCATTTTGTTATATCCACTTTAATGGACTAAGACACTCACCAGTTAGAATGATCTGTTAAAGATGGCATTGCTGGAACTACACTGCACATAATCTTTGGCAAGGTTTGTTTTCTTCATTTGCCCTAAGAAAATTAATAGATATATCCATAGTACCATGGGCTTGTTTAAATTCTTCTATGTCTTCCATGGGGATTCCAACAACTTTGATATTGTCATATGTCATTGTCATCTGTCAGGTTCATGCTTGAGAATTCTACAAAACAAATAAACAGTGTAATAAATCTCATAATGTTTTAAGTAGGTTTACAATTTTTGTGTTGGGTCACATTCTGTCGGAGGCCAGCTCCCACATTTTCCAGGGTTCCTATGAGGAGGATTGAGAGGGATAAGAAAATATTAGATAGAAAGTTAGTGAAGAGGAGAAAGACAGAAACACAGGATAACTTTCAGGAGGACTTGGGTCAATACCCAACAACCCCTTCTGCTTCTTCAAAGGAGCTTTTTATAATAATGCCAAGGAACAGGGCAACAGACTTCCCCCTTGCTAAATCAAAGCATACTGCATAGCCAAGTTTAGACCTTTCCAAATACCTAGTAACCACACCCATGCTCAAATCATCCCCTTATGCAGCCCTGCTGGGTAAAGCAAGTTCAGATTCTTGAATGCTGAGTAAGTTCTCACAAGGAAGCCTCTGTAGGTTTCTACAGCTCTCCCTTCTTAATACTTTAAAAGGCTCCTCAGACCCATCAGACAGATAGGAGGTATGTGGTTGGGTTTTCAACCAATGAGAAGGCAAAACAGAAAGTCTATATAAAGACAGACACACAGGAAGTAGGTCTCTTGGCTGAAGAGGATAGCTGCAGCAGTGAAGGGTAAAGCTCTTAGCTCTGACCTCTTGGGCTTTCATCTCAGCATTGACCTTGTGTTTCTTATTTAATAAGACGATTACTTCTACACTCCCCTGTCCTGCCTGTGGTCAAATCATCCCCTTATGTATCCTTGCTGGGTAAAGCACACTCAGATTCTTGGACCCTGAGTAAGTTCTCACTAGAAAACCTCTGTGGGTCTCTACAACATTCATAACTATCTTTGGGTATATGTGGCCAACATGTCATAGATTGGACATGCTTTCTGGTATGGTGTTCCTTTGTTTAAAAATTATCATGCATTAATTGCACAAAATAATACAAAATAATGAATTTCTTTGAGATAATTTAGTACTTGTACATAACATAATTTGACTGTATATGCCCTTTTATTAGAATCTTTTACTCTTCCCTGTCCCCTCTGTCTCCCTACTAGTTCCTAATCTACATTTTTAACCCCCATCCACATTCCACACATAAGAGAAACCATGAATACTTGTTTTAGCAAGTCTGGCTTTTGTGCTTTATTTGATTACCTTCAGTTTCACCTATGTTCCTGCTCATGACATAATTTTATTCTTCTTTGTGGCTGGATAAAATTCTACTATGTGTACTTACTACACATCTATTCATTTATTGAGGGATGTCTAGGCTGGCTCCATATTTTGGCATTATGAATAGTGCTGCAATGAAGATGGCTGTGCAGGTCTCTCTGGGGTATAGAATTTCATTCCTTCAGTTATACACCAGTGATTGGTGTAGCTGGATAACACAATAGTTCTACTTAAACTTTTTGAGGAACCTTCCTGTTTATTGCATAGCGGCTGAGCTAATTTACATTTCCACCAACAGTCTGGCTTCTTTAGCAAAGTGAGCCCCACACTTCTGGTAGTGTACACCATTTAATGAGTTGCTTCTGTGGAATCCTCAGAAAAACATTTCTCTGCCCATCAGTGCTCTTCAACTTTAAAGATGATCAAGACCTTCAGCCAAGCTGCCTGTTGACTTTTTAAAGAGTAGATAGGAAGGTGATGGTGCAAAGTGACTGGAAACCAAAACTTGCATCTATCAATTACTTTCATTCCAAAACAAGCCTTTTTAGGGTCAGGGGTTGATATTTTCCAAATATGATGGACTTGGAGAATATAAGTTGAGAAGAAGCATACTTTACAACTGAAAAGAAAGAAAGAGCCAGATGAAAAGGAGAGTCCTAGAGACAATGTAAAGGACCATCCTGGCCATCAACCCTGCCTCTTAAGATTCTATCCCACTGTCTCCTAGCAGTTGGAAAGGAGTCAAAGGTGCCGTTAGGTTGTTCCAAGAAAATCATCATGGGGCAGAAATGAGAAAGTGAGGTATGACTACTGTTGATACTATTGAAAGACTTTGAGGGTCACCAGGAGAAAGGTGCAGTTTCAGTGCAGTTGACCCTCCATATCTGTGGGTTCTGCATACACCAAATCAACAAACTGAGGACTAACATGATTTACAAATTGAAGGCTTAGTATAGAACAGTTGCATACTATTTTTCATTGCCCTTTCTAGGCAAACAATACAAACAGCTATTTCCATAGCATTTCCATTGCTTTGGGCATTACAGTCAATCTAGACATGATGTAAAGTACACAGGAGGGTGTGCATAGGTTATATGCAAATGATATGTGATTTTATGTAAAACAGTTAAGCATCTCCAGAGTTTGGTCCCTGTGAAGGTCTTGGAACCAGTTCTCATGGGGCACCAAAGGCCAATTGTATTTTTAATTTACATGCTGGTTTTATGCTTTATTAATTAAGAAAATAGTATAAAAATAATGAAAAAGCATTGTTTTCACAAGCAATATGTGACATGTTGAATGACTACGGATTTCAGTACTCCAAAGACTGACATCCTAGGTATAAATACTGACATTTAGCATTTATACAGTAAAAAGCTTCAAAGTGGATGAGTCTGAGCTCTACTCAGCCTTTAGATACATTTTATTTGTGCCATACAAAATAGGCCAGATAATGTACAGTTTTTTTTTTTCAGTAGTTAGCAAGATTTGTAATTGGAGACAGGCTGGCTATTCTCCAGACTATACCTGCTTGTCCCTGGGCATACTGCAGGATGGCATTTCTCAGCCTCTGTTATAGAGCATATTCACAAGACTGAAGTTTAACCCATGAAATACACGTGAGCAGATATCATGGGCATCTTGTTCAGGCCTGGCTCATAATACCTACCATGTGCATCACTCTAAGCATTTTGTGCTTCTGTGTCTCTGCACAGCAACGTGAAAAACTTCCTTGTGTCCCCTTCCTGGCTTCCTCCTTGCTCACCCTATCTTGGGACAGTATTGTATGGGCAAGAAATGAGTTTGTTATGTGTGAGCCATTATATTTGGCTGTTCCCATCTAATGTGCTCAGTAACAAAGATTATAATATTTTTATCTTGGCACAGTTCACTTTCGATGTTACCTATGTCCTCCTAGGGTGTTACCCAATTCTATTTTCTTCTAGGCAGCCTCTGTCATCAAAAGAATGTATATGTGGTATTTTATAGCTCATTAGGTACGGCCACTTTAAGTTTTTCTTCAGACTTTGAACTATTCTATGAATTGTCAAACTAAACACCATGATTCATCCTTCAGCAAGTTAAAATTGATTTTAGTAAACATCACTGGGTGCTTGTCATAGTTCAGACACTGTGCTGGGATCACAAAATTCTAAGATGAGTCACAAGTGAAACATGGAAAACTTTGGCTTAAAAGTACATTTGGCAGGTCACATGAAAAAAATGCCTGATATGATTATGAATTTATCTAGAGTGAGCTCTGGAAAATCGTGTTGACACAAATGAATGCTAGAGCATATGACATTGCTAAAATCAGAAAATGTAAAAGATGGCTTTTTGAGGCTATGAATTCTATTTTAATAGTATTCTATTAGTTAATTTTCTATTGATAAAAATATCATGACCAAAAGCAACTAGAAGAGAAATGGGTTTGTTTCAGCTTATAGCTCATGGTCCATCATCCAGAGAAGTCAGGGGAGGGACTTAGTGCTAAGAATTGATGTAGATGCTATGGGGGAGCACTGTTTACTAGCTTGTTCAGCCTGCTTTCTTATATCATGCAGGGTAACTAGCCCAGGTGTGATACTGCCCATAGTAAGCTGGACCCTCTCAAATCAATCATCAATAAAGAAAAGTCACCACTGCCTTGCCCATAGGCCAATATGTTGAGGACATTTTCTCAACTGAGATTCTCTCTTCCAAAATGGCTACTTGTGTTGGCATATAACTAGCGAGGACACTGGTATTACAGGCATGTGCATAATGGGTTTATATCATGCTGGAAATAAAACCTAGGTCTTCTTGAATGCCAAATAAGCACTCTGCCAACTTACCAGTGTCCAAACAACACCCTCCAAGGTTATTATTATTATTATTATTATTATTAGATGTGTATTTTGCATTAGTCACTCTGTGTTGTTCCCAATTTTAGAAGGCATGTATAAGGAGGAGGGACATTGACCATGGAGGGGATTCATAAATTTAACCGGGTGACTTAGTTCAATTCATTTCCTGTTTGTCATAGTTTAGATCTAGAATGTTCCTCAAAGACTCATATTTTAAAGGTTTGTTCTACAAAGTGATGCTATTGGGAGCAAATGGACATTTTCAGAGATAGGACCCAGTGGGATCTCTTAGATGATTGGGGGTGTTTCATAAAAGCAAATAGTGGGACACAATTACAGAAAAGTCATCAGGTGAATGGCTTCTCTACTCCATATTCTCAACTCAATAAACTATGCTGACACAGTTCCAGAGCAAGGAAGCCAGTTGCTTTTGGACTGAAGTATCAAAACTGTAAGCTAGAAAATGTTTCCCTTTTTAAGTGGGGAAGCTGACTCATAGATTATTATTCTATGTTGTGTCAGCCCAGGAGACTGTGGGAGTTAACTGTAATGATGGGTGAGTTAACTTAGTACTATGAAGTTGTAGAAGTAATAAGAGTTTTTCTTGAAACACAAGAAAAGTCATTAAATATGTTCAGTTGTATCAGTGTGGGAGAATTACATATGAAGGTTTTATTTTCTCTTTATTTAACTTAAAAATCTGTCACATTTGGATTGTACACAATGCCACTAGGCACTGTGTCAATCTTCTCTTACATGCTGGTTTTCCTTCAGGTATTCTAGTGGGAAATGGTCTTGTCTGAACATGGTTGTTGGGGACTTTGAGGTCCAGGCAAAGTAATGGCTTTTCTTCCTTTCTTTTGCTTTTATTGAAAATAGTTTTTTTTTTCTCACATAATGTAACTTGATTATGGTCTCTCTTCCCGATTCCTCCCCATCTCCCCTTCCATCCAGATTCACCCTGTTTCTGTTTCTCATAGAAAACAGGTTTCTAAGGGAAAATAATAAAATATAAGATAACACAAAAACTAACACATCGGATAGAACATAACAAATAGGAGGAAAAGGGCCCAAGAGAAGGCATAAAAAGCAGAGACCCACTTGTTTGTACACTCAGGTGTCCCATAGAAACAATAATCTGGAAGCCATAATATATACACAAAGGATCTGTGTGGTAAAAATAGAGAAGAAAATTATATAAATAAAATTAAAAATAATAAGATAAAGTTAAAAAGGAAAATACATGGCAAAACATAATGAAACAAGGGACATCTAAAGATACCATTGAGTTCATTTTTCTGTTGGCCATCTACTATGGGGCATGTAGCCTACCTTTAAGAGTAGTTTGCTTCCTAAGAATCCTTTGGAGAAAACTAAACTTTCATTTGCAGGGGGTTATCAATTGGAGAGAGCTACTGGGTTAGGGAGTATCTACTTATCCTTCCAGCTCTAATAATCCATCGGGTGCAGACCCATGCAAGCCTTGTGCATGTTGCCTCAGTCTCTCTAAGTTCATATATGTGTTCATCTTACTGATTAAAGGGCCTTGTTTCTTTGGTGTCCTCCATACCCTCTGGCTCTTATACTTCCCTCCCCTCATTTCTGTGGGGTTCTCTGAGACTTGAGGGGAAGGATTTAATGGAGAAATCATTAAGGGCTGAGTATTCCATGATCTCTCACTCTCTGTATAATTTCTGGCTCTGGGACTCTGTATTTGTTCCCATCTGATGATTACAGAAGCTTCTCTGATGATTGCCAAGCAAAGCACTGATCTATGAGTACAGCAGATTGTCATATGTCATTTTATTGCTACATTGTTTTAAAAACAATGGTGTTTGGTTTTACTGTAGGCCCATGGGCTATCTAGTCCCAAATTCTTAGTCACTAAAGCAGTGTCAGCTATGGGTTCCATCTCATAGAGTGGGTCTTAAGTCAAATCAGATATTGGTTGGTTATTCTTACAAGCTCTGTGGTACAATTACACTAGCATGTTTTTCAAGCAGGGCAGTGTTGTAGATCAAAGGGTTTGGGCCTGGGTTAGTGTTTATATTTCTCCTTTGCTAGTGTACAGAATACTTTCCTGTACAAAAGATACTAACACATTGGGATAAAGACTCAATGTAGACACTAGATCAACTTCTCCATGTTCAATGGGTTGTGTAGGTGATTTTTTCAGCAATGAGGTCTTTCTGTGTTTGTGAAGAGCAACCTATAGTCTTGGCAACAGCAAGCTTGTTTGGGAGTTCTCATGGGACCACTTTGGCCAAACATCTCAATGACATGTAACCCAATCCCAGCACTAGAACCTTCATTAAGGTGACAAGAAATATCTACTTGGGGTTCTGTCTCCCCCATTATTTAGACATTTCATTTAGAGAACCTTCATATATGCATATATTTTGGGAAGTTTCTACTGTATTAGGTTTCTATACTACCCCTTAAATGGCCCTTAATTTTAGCTGTCTCTCCTTGTATCTGTTCAACCATTAAAGCCTAGGCCAAACATTTAAAAGTAATGCCTTTTCTAAGGTCAAACAGTCAGGAGGTAACTATATTGTAGTAGTGAATGAACTAAATATGTAGTAGTTTTTGAGCCCATGTTCTAGGGTAGTAATTCCTTTTTCTTTGCAAATATTTCTTTGAAAACAAAAATGCTGTATGGTTATATTGATAAAAGGTTATAATATGAGAAGAAAGCAATATGAAGACAACAGCTGGAGAGGAAGCAACTGGATTTAGACCTGTGTCTGGACAGTATGGTCAGTCTGCATTTGGAAAGCTCTCCATAGGTTTATGTAGTTTAAAAATTGGTCCCCATCTAGTGGTGCCCTTTGGGGAGCTTATGGGGCCTTATTGAAGGAAATGTGTCAATGGGGGAAATCTTATGAGTTACCAGTCCTCAGCTTTGGCTCATCTTCTGCTTCTGCTTCTTGATATGTTGAGGTATGGGCAGCTTCATGCTTCTAGTGGCCATATCTGCGAGCTTTCATGAATCTTGTCAAGCCTTCTCTACCATCATGGGCTGACTCTTTTCAAACTATGAACCAAAATAAAGCCTTTCTCACTTATGTTCTTTCTTTCAGGTAATTTTTTTTTCATAGTGATGAGAAATAATTAAATGTACTAGAAGAGCCAGTTACATGATAGTATAGCTCTATTGGTGCAGTAGCTCTTGTAATATGTCTATTTCCTCTGAGTTAAAACAGTCTCTCATAGAGGGAGGCCTATTAGTATTTAAGAGGAAGATAAAACTTATAAGTCTCAGAAAGCTCCTGAAATTGATAAGACTCACAGGGTACCTGACCAAGATTCTATACGCAGTAAGCAATGGCTAAGGAGAAGAGTCTCTCTTATCAGCTAAGATGCTTAAAAGTTCTTCAGGAATCTACAGGGATGCAGCTTTTATGATTCACCACCCTTGCTTATATCAGTTTGTTTTTGTGTGTATGTGTGACATAGCTACCTTTGTGTCACCATGCTTTATAAAGTAACCCTTGTCTGTGTTCACTCCTTTAAGTAATCCTAATAAACTTGTTGGTTCAAACTAGAATTGACTGTTTGGTATCTCAGTGACACCATAGCTGGAGTTTGTAAATGCTTGTTCATGTCTCCCTAGGAAAAGTCATAGGACAGTTCTATTGATAGTTCTACATGATGACATACGGAGACAAGGGATACAAGGAAGGGTTCCTGGGAGATTATGGATGAGGTTATATGAAGGCTATGGAGGAGAGGAAAATGCTGAGACTCCGTGTTCACACTGGGCTCAACTTACAAAGTTTATATTCAACAATAATGAATTTCAAGACAATGTCAGGTCACACACACCCAATTATGCTATTCTAAGCATGAGGCCTTTTAGAACTGCAAAGGGCACTTGCCTATGAAGCTGGTGCCATCTGCTTCTTTGTGACTGACCTTAGTCCTTAGTGCTTCCATGCTATATGTTTATTATCTATCCTCTCCAATGAGAAGTTAACTCCAGTGAAGGGAGGACTTTGTTCTATTCTTCATGTGTCCTTAGTGCCAGCAGGATAAAAAGGATGATCTTCAATAACTCCAGACCATGGAGTAAATAGTGACTGCTTAACTGAACCTCATAATACCAAGAGTAGTCCCCACTTAGCCTCAGGAAACATATCCTAAGACACCCAATGGGTGCTGCAAATCACAGATTGTACTGACCCATGTTTATACTACGTGTAATAAAATTCAATTTATAAATTTTGCATAGTAAGCTATGCCTCATAACAAAATAAAGAAATTGTAGAAATGCATTATCATAAAATTTATGTGAGTGTAGTGTCCCTTTCCTGGCCATGGAGAGGGCAGTGTCAATCTGTCAGACCAATGACACAGCAAAGCACAGGGTGGGCGATTTCATCCCACTGCAGAGGATTGCACAATTTAAACTTCAGAAGTCATTTATTCTGGAACTTCCAGTTCATTTCTTCAGATCACAGCTGACTGTGGGCAACTGAAACAGTGATATGTAAAAACACAAATAAGAAGTGACTGATATATCTGAAACCTGAAAAAAAGTCTGTTCAGATCCAGCCTCAAAACACTTGTATGAAATACCATGAAAGTGGCAAGGTTAAAAGCATAAACTATTAAAAAACACTTAGATAATTTCCAGGAGAATGTATCCATGTTATTCAGAGATTTTAAAGTAAAATAAGAATGTTTAAGAGACTTCCAGGACTTTAAGGGAAGACTCATAAGATAATAGTATTAAAAGCTTCATAGAATACAATCAGTGTTCAAACTCTAGGCTGGTGGCATGGTCAATCAAATGCAGTCTTCTTTCAGGCTCTGTTACTTGTGTTCTACTGTGAAACATTCTTTAGTACCCTGATCTTGGAAGTCTGAGGACATACAAAAGAAATAAAAGACCAGAATTCCATCTATATTAACTTCAAAATGTGACTTTGAATAGATGCCACCTATAACTTTCAATTAATTTCTAGAAATATTAACTCATACTGGGAGGAGCAGTTTCCTTTGTGATAGCTGTGCAGAGCACTTGAATGAGATCCACAGTTACAAAAGTAATACTATGCACCAAAGAGAAGTAAGCACAGCTTTCTAGAGAGATCCAGGGTCAATGGATGAGAGATGTCTATGGATGCCTCCATGGAGATTCAGTGTTACCCACCCTCTGGTTCAGTGAGTGATCTCAGTCTACAGTAAAGAATATAGTTAAAGCACAAATAAACACAGACATTGGGATAAATTTAGTTTTTAGATTTATGATCAGTTGATGTTTCAGTTCCTAAAAATCTGCAGCATCATGGAGAAATTAAGACATTGTGCTAAGTTGGAGACAATAAAATTGACTTCTTCCCTTTCCAATAATTTGTATGAATGCCATTGCTAAAACAAATCTTAAACCAGAGAAAAATGTCCATCATGCTTCTTCTGGAAAATCTTGTTTCTGTTGTGAAGATTGAATCACATGCTCCTCTGGTTAAGATGATGTTATATCCTTATAAATCCTCTGCAAACTGAAAATATCATAGCTGAAAGGGTGCTATCTGCCAAGGCTCCAGTACATCAGAGCATAGTAGCACATCTGCTGCAGAACATCTGTGGGTCCCTCTCTGATGGAATTACTAACTGGGAGAAATGACTTTCTGCTGCTGCCCAGAATCACAAGAGAAGGTTCTCCCACTGACAGGCTGGGAGAAGATACCAATTCAAAGCTGAAAGATCATATTGTATGGGGTGCATATTGTCCTTACACCATGATAAGTTTGAAAAGGTGTAATTTGAGCCATCGTAATTTGGCAACCATTTGTACATTTATTGAAGTTTGTCTATGATTTGATTATGAAGTGTCCTCTGTAGGATTTATATGAAAGGCTGGTCTCTAACTAGAGTGATTATTTGGGAAAGTGGTGGAAATTTTAAGAGATAAGATATAGTTAGAGGAAGTAGAACACAGGGGTGTGTTTTTGGGGGCTGCACCTTGTCCATGGTACCTGACCCCTGTCTTTCCTTCTGCTCCCTGGTTGCCTGAGGATTGCAATTCATTCTTCCACATGATTCTGTGCCATGATGCTGTGGCTCATTTCAGTCCCAGATCATGGAGCCAGCCGGCTTTGGAGTGAAACCTCAAGAACCATTAGCCGTGGTTAACCACGAAACAGTTAAACGATTCCCTTCTTTTGTTTTTCTCAAGGATTTGTCACAGTGACAGTATAACACAGAAAATGTGTTGCCCGAATAGGGCCCTTGTTGTGACCGTCTGACCATGTGCATCAGAGGCCTTGGGTTGGCTTACAGGAGGAGTTTAGAGATGCAGCTAGAGAATCTAGAATGTAGTGGGGAGTTCTAGTGTATGTACAGAGGATCAGAACGCTGGTAGGAAAGTGGACAGTGAGTTGGTACCCCTGACGTTTTAGGTGGAAATGGGGACTCTATCAGGAACTGGACTAAAGGCCATTGGTGTTTCATTCTGGCAAAGAACTTGGCTATATTTTGTCCATGCCATGAGGCTTTGAGTGAAGCTGAGTTTAAATGTGATGAACTAATCAATCAGTCCAGAAATCTCCAAGAATCCCAGCATTTAGGCTATGTCATAGATTTTGCTGGTTCCTTTTAGTCAGGTATATGGGTAGAATTGAGAGTCAAAGGCAGAGTAGAAAGTTGGAAAAGCTGACATGTTGGCCAGAAAAGACTTGTGTTCCAACTCCACTCATGAGTGCCAACATGGCTATTATTGCTGTCATTACCTGTGGGCTCCAGACTCCCTCTTCTTCCCTTCAGTGCAGACTCACAGCGGGGCCTCTCTGGAGTCCTCTCCATACTTTTATTCAGCTTTGGACTAGAATTATGTTATTGTTCCAATTTATTATAAGTATTCTGGTTTCTTTGATGGATCATTCCTGGGTTCTTTGCCCCTCCAGTGCGCAGATAGCCATTGTGGACTACCCAGGAAACAATTGAGGAAATTAGTCCAACCAAACAGACTGGTCAACAGCTTCTAGCTGTCTCAGGCTTGACCGAGTTAAACAACTTAGATGCTTTCATTTCAGTTCATTGCTGTTTCCCTGCTCAGCCCTCTTCTTCTATGATGTTCTCAAAACTTAGAACAAAAATTCCAAGAATTCTGATTGACAGATGCATAGGAATGTTCCTGGCACTTTCACGATGATCTTAGCTGTGTTTAGCTTATTGACTGTTTACCATAACCAAGAAGAGAATTATGGAGGTTTGTTTATTTTATTAATTTTTTGATGCTATTCCCAACAATAGGATTAATTTTGTATTAGATTCTGAGATTTCATGTGGTCTTTACATCTATATTTACATATACCTACCTATACCTATAAATTCTATAGCAAGTTAAAATAAAAAAGGATGTCAGACATCAGGCAAATTATTGAGTTTAGCTAGAAAAACATTATAGAAAATAAAAAATAAATGTACTTACTAGGACAGTAAAATTTTTGCTTTAGATAAAATCACTAAAGATATTGTTCAGCATGTGGATGTAGCTTTATTTCATGAGACTATCAGAAAAATTATTTTGGACATTTTCTGTATTGTAACCATGGAGCTACACCAGGAAGACCTTAGAATTCCTCTAGATAATCACCCACAAGGTGTTCAGAATCACTGGTGTAGAAAATAAAACAGGTAAAGGACTGATGACTAAATTCACTTTGGATTTAACGAGGAGGGCTTGGATTTATGAATTACAAATGTGTTCCATATTCTAAGATATAGCACAGGAGATACAGCGAGAAGAAAAGGGGGAAGAAGGGGAGGGAGAGAGGAAGAGAGAGAGAGAGAGAGAGAGAGAGAGAGAGAGAGAGAGAGAGAGAGAGAGAGAGAGAGAGAGAGAGAGAGAATAAAAACAGACTGGTAGAAGCCAGACAGTGGTGGCCCATACCTTTAATTCCAGCACAAGGGAGGCAAAGGCAGGTGATTCTTTGAGTTTGAGGCCAACCTGGTCAACAGAGTAAGTGGCAGGAAAGTGCCAGAGCTACACAGAGAAACCCTGTCTCAAAAACAAAACAAAAAACCGAAACAAACAAAAAATAAAAAAAAAAAAAAGCAGGCTAGTAGGCTGGAGAGCCAGGGAACATCTGGTGTAGTCTAGAATCTGGAAACTGACTGGAACCAGGACACTCATTCCTCAGGGACCACAGTTGCTTGTCTTAGCATCTTCACCTGCTTGGATGAATCCTACTCACATTATGAGGAGCAGTCAGCTTTGCTCAAAGTCTCCTGATTTAGGTGTTAATCACTTCAGACAGACAGCTTTTGGTCAGCAGCAGACTAGCATTTGGCTGAAAACAAAATTACAGCCAATTCAAATTGCTCTATGAGATACGTCTTCACTGGCTATAACTTTCCTTCACTAGTTACCAAGCTAACAGGAGGAAGTGCTGGTGCCTCCTGGCTGCACCTCTGCAGGGCCCGATGGTCTATGACAGCAACAGTGCCTGTCATACTTCTGACTGGACAGCTCAAGAGAATCAGAAAGTATATAGTAACAGGCCTCTAGACCTTTGCACAACTGACGCCACGATGGAAGTATAATTTAGGCCATGGAGCCCAGCACATTAGGCAGCACTACCTGCCAAAACAAGAACAAAAACCTAATCCATCAAAGTCCACGGTTCTGGGAAAGTCCCTACATTTACTAACCTTACTTTTTGACTTCTATTCCTTCTACTGAGTTGTCTCAACCCAAGATGTGGTTTTTGTGTTTAAAACCTCATCTGAGGAAGGCTCAAGACTGCACTGGAGTCTCTAATACCCAGTGTAGTCTCTGGCTGTCTAAAGAAGACCTTCTATTGGCTTGAACCCATGTCCAAATAGTCTTCTGTGGTGGATACTCCATAACAAATGAACACTAGAAATTATTAGTGGGAAAGTTTTTTTTTCCCATTATCAGTCAGAATATTCAAGATATCAGGATTTTGTGTACAATGCCCTGGACTGAGGTTGAAGACACTAAACATCCAGGAAGAGAAGAAAAGCCATTAGAAGTGAGTATTAAACAATCTCATCATTATTTCTAAGCTGCAATATCCATCAATTCATGTGATTCAAACAGAGGGTCAGTGATTTTTACAATATCCAAGCGGTGTATTTATGATGAAGCAATTTACTTTAAAATATGTGCATGTGTACACTAAAATTTTAGCAGAACTTCTAATACTCCATGTTCCACTAATCAAAGGAAATAACATTGCTGTGCTTTAGTCTCCATTCTTTTCAGAAATGAAAAATTATCCAGCTATATCTGGTGTCTTAAGCCTTTTGTATTAACTACTCAGAAAGTTGAGGTGAGAGAATCGCAAGTTCAAGGCCTGCCTGGGCTACAAGGTGAGATAAAGACAATCTTGAGTAAATTAGTGAGATCCTATATAAAAATAAAAAATACAAAGGGATGAGGACATAACTCACTCATAGAATACTTTCCTAAGATTCACAAAGGATGGAGACACAGATTACTCATCAAGTGCTTTCCTAGAATTCACAAAGGATGAGGCAATAGCTCACTCAGAGAGTTCTTTCCTAGGATTCACAAAGGATGGGGCTACAGCTCAACCATACAGTACTTTCCTAGATACATAAAGGATGGGCTATAGCTCAGTCATAGAGTACTTTTCTAGATACATAAAGGATGGGCTATAGCTCAGTCATAGAGTACTTTTGTAGATACACAAAGGGATAGGGTTATAGCTAAGTTATAAAATACTTTCCTAGGGTTCACAAAGGATGGGGCTATAGCTCAGTCATAGAGTACTTTCCTAGATACACAAAGCCTCAGGTTTAGTTCAGTGTCACTCACATATACCACTACTGGATATTTACCCAAAGGACTCCAAGCTAATGTGTCACAGAAATAAAGGTACATCATTGTTTATTGCAGCACTATTTACAATTTCTAAATTATGGAACCAATTTATTTGTCTAACAACAGAGGTCTGGATAAAGATATACACATGTGATAGAAGTTCATTTAGTTATGAAGAATAAAGTTGTTATTTGTAGGAAAATGGATGAAACTGGAGGTAATTCCATAAGTGAAATAAGCCAGTCTCAGAGACAAGTCTTGCATGATTTTTCTCATTTGTGCTTCCTACATTTTATATTACACATCAAGTGTATGTGCTTATGTAATTAAAAAGAAGACAAATTGTTTAAAGGGACAAAGTATAGTAACAAGAGGTGGGGGGAAGAAAAGGATATTGAGGGTAATATGATCAAAATATAATATATACTTATATCAAAATTTAAATTTATTAACAAATTTAAATTTCAATGAATTTCAAACAGATTTTTTTTCAGGTCAAGACTTGAACCCCAAATCAAAGTCAAACAAACTGCTGATGATCTGGCTTTGAGCTGAATGTGAGTGAATATGACTTTTGTTTTCTGTGATCCCAAAGACAAAGAGGGAGCTGGTGAAGGGATGACTAAAGCTAGGCAGACAGACAGACACTCAGCCTGTCATTTGTCATTCCTAGAGAAGTCCCACTTATTTCAGCCTTCCCAGTAGAGTATCTTCTATAGGCAGTGGTATACAAGCTATAATCCTGTAACTCCACCACAGTGAGGTTAACTCTCCTAATTGGACTCTGGACCTCACACACCAAGGTTTAAACAATAAGTTATTTAGGTGAGGCCAAGGCAGTGTTTCACAGAACAGTATCAGTTCAAGAGTTGTGAGATTATAATGAATGGCTTCTCAATTAGAAATATTAAAGTAGGTAGGCTTGCATTGAATTTCCATCCAAATCCCTTTAGGTGTTTATTACAATGCACATAAATCTTTTACTTATTTTTGTGGTTGTGATGGTCTGATATTCTTATTAAGTCCTCATTAATGACAAAAAGTAATAATGTGATTCTATCTAGAATATGTATAAAGATACAAATATTTATTATGCTGTCAAAACAAACCAGTCTTTTTTGGAAAACCTGTGGGGGAGATTAGAGAGACACATCAGAAAAGTGTACTTTAGGTCAGTTGTCCATAGATCAGTAGTTCTCAACCTGAGGATTGTGACCACCACACAGGGGTTGCGTATCCTATATTCTGCATATCAAATATTTACATTATGATTCATAACAGTAGCAGAATTACCATTATGAAGTAGCAATGAAATAATTTTATGGTTGTGGGTCACCACAACATGAGGAACTGTATCAAAGAGTTGTAGCATTAGGAAGGTTGAGAGCCACTGCCACAGATGATGGAAATGTGGTTACATCAGACTTGCATCTACATACAAAGTTCCAGAGAAAGGAATATATGGAACAGAACTCACTAAAATGCCGAATGCCAAAAGAATAAGAGAAAGGACAGGAATTCTAAGAGGATTGGGTAAAAGATAATTCAGAGAGAAATGAATGTGAAGAGCAATGATTGCAGAATTCTGTAAAGAACTAACATCCCATTGATCAGAATGCTCCAGAAACCATGAAGAAGACAATTGCTGTTCTCCTAGTCTTTGTTTAATGAGGAATTATTAAATGTGGAACTCAGTGCTATGTACTAAGAACACAAAACAGTTCCAGACGGAGCTTATCTTTGAGAAAGTCACAATATGGTGCATCAAAGGAGACATGTAAATAGTTCAGAAGCATAAGTTCAATGGTCTACTATAATTCTATAATTACATGCTGAGGAGAAGAGCACAAGAGCCGGGGGAACAGGAATGCTCAGAGCTTTCTTGGAGAAAGTAATGTTGAACTGTATACTGAGAAAAGTGTCCATGTGGGAAAAGCAGGCAGAGACATTACAGAATAATGAAGAACATGGCTAACAGAGTAAAGATATGAGATTGCAGTGCCTGGCGGAAAGACAGATAAGTATGGTTCAAGAATATACACGTGTAGAGCTGAACACACACACACACACACACACACACTTATTCACACACCCATGAACACACGCATGAACACACATGTGAACATACATTGAGACATGCACATACACATGAGCACACATGCATATCCCACACCTCTACACTCCTACACACATGTACTCATACACACTCACACATGCACACTCACACATGTACCTCACACATATGCAAACACACAGAGGCACACTCACCTACATGCACAATGCACTTACACACACACACACACACACACACACACACACACACACACACACACACCTCCAGAGCACAGGTGAAAGTGTCACGGATATGTGCTATACAAAGTTTGAATTTCTCTGCACTGCAGTGAGTCATCATTGGAAGAATTTAAAGCAGGATTGGAACAGTTTTCCTACTTTGAAATGTCTCCTAAGTGACATAAATTGCTGGACAGTGAATATGAGGAGCATTTGTCTACAAAAGTCCAAATGATAAAAATGAGGAGCGGGACAGAGGAAGCAATGGTGGAAGGGAGGGGAAGACAGACCGAGGAGATCTTCTGAAGGGTTTGTGATAACCTCACTGCAGGGGAGAAAAGAGGAAGGTGGCTGAGGAGGTCTTCTGTGTTTCATCTTGGGATCAATGAGAAGAGATGGAAGGACAGATGTTTTCCACTGAGTAAGAGCATAGGAGGAAATGATTTATGGAGGATGGACAGGGTGAGTTTAATTTGGTCCATGCCACAAATACATTACCATTGCACCCATTAATTGAGAATGCCTTTGGTGGTGATAGAGATAGATGAGAGAACAGAGCAAAAGCTCTGAGAACAGAAAAACAAGACAACGAAAAACTGGGGTGTGATGGAGCAGGTCAATTTTCTGTCTTTCTGTGGTTGTAATAGATCTCTAACTACAAAGATAGTTAGTTCTTCATTGTAATTATAACTGAGAAAGGGGGTTTTAGGAAAGTGCTAATTTTAAAACAATCAGGAAGGCAGCTGGAAATATTTCTCTACAATTTCATTCATGCTAAGTGACTGGTCAGGGTTATTATGATATAATCCTTTAGGAATCACTCTAAATAAGTAAAACACAAAATGAAACTTAGAAACTAAAGAATGACTATCTTGCCATTATTTCAATGCTGCGGTAGGAATAGGACAACACAGGAAATATTTTTGTTGTGTTTTCTAATGAATGTTGAAACAAATTCATTGTGTGGGAGTTCATAAAGGCCACATACGGACGGCTTTGTCCTTGACTTAGAATCTGGTCTTCATTTTAATGTCAAAGTAACTCAATTCTCTAAACTTAGACATATTTGCAATTGTTTCAGCAACAATTTCTAGAATTGAAAACAAAACAAAAAACTAACAACAAAAAATCCATCTCTGAGGACTGCATGTTCTTAACAGCAGGTTTCTGTTGCCTCCCCACCCAAAGCCCTGCATGGGTGGGGGAACTTGTCTTCTATAGAAAACTTTATCTACTAGAGAAAATGAATAAAAAAATGAGAAAATCAGGCACAGTGTCCAGAATTTTCTGCACCAGCAGAGGTGTTCTCATATTTTAGGATGCTGAGAGAAGATAGGCATGTAGAACATCATTTGCAGGAGTAGAGCTATCTGACTGTATTTGGTGGAATCTCCTTAGAGTTCAATGGGATTGTTCTCTGTCAGTGTATCTCAAGAGATAGCACCCCAGAAAAACACTGCTATTTCATTTTATCTTACTTTGTTTTTGTTTTGTAGTCTACAATGGCCTTGATCTCATGATCTACTTGCCTCAGACTCTTGAGTGCTATGATTACAGGAATGTACTAGATGGAGAGCTGAAACATGGTGGCCAACTTGTAGACTCGAGTCAGGTGATGGAGGACAAGATGGGGCTGTTTGGGTTCAGACAACAACAAAACAACAAACCAAAATTGGAATTTGTGAGCCATAGTCTCTGCTGTGCCCCTGGTGATTTGTTGTGTGTTAGGCAATGGATTCCATTGGGAAGGATGGGAAAAATTAAAGAGAAGGCTGTGGAGATTTGTCTGTGTGTCTGTTGTAAAAATGCTAACCTGGATAGGACAGGGATGGTCTTCAATTCAATTTAAAGGCTCCTGTCAGATGCATAGAGGAGGCAGGGGCAGCATATCAATGGTTAGATTTCCCCAGAAGGTGGAAATATCTGGCAGCTTTATTGTATTTCTGGGTGATTTGAAATAAATTAAGTGATTTTTGGATGACTGATATCAATGGGAAATTGTAGATTAATATGGGAGAAATCTATCAGCAGGGAATAGGTTGAAAACAGATTTAGTGTTTATCAAACTCCTGGCTGGCTCACATTGTCTTTTTTTTTTCCCCAGAAAATTCTTTAAAATTCCATCTTTCAGTGTTTGTGTTCCTTCATCAAAGGACTAATTAAGTTGTTTGGAAGCTCTGTACTGAATGAAATCATGTGAACTCTTGTGCAGCTCTGGTCTGCTTGGGTCTCCCTTGATGTTGGATGCAAGGGTGATCATGTGGCAGATAAGGTCTCTCTTGTGATAAAAGGCTCATGTGGAGAGCAATTGTTTACTTTAGACAATGCTCTTTCCACAATGATCTTTGATGTGATTATATCCACTCACAGTTCCTTATCACTTTGGCAGCATCTTATACCAAATGTGACCCAACTACACTTACAGGAACACCATATAGCATCTTCCAGTCTTTCTTTGGGTGGGATAGCCTTTTGGCTGGGACAGCCTATGGGCTGTATAGCCTTTTTGTTGCTGAATAATTAGTTACATGAGTCACCAGAACACTTGCTTGGACACCTTGAAAAAATATGTCAACCAGCTTTTCTTGCTTCTAACAAATGCTTTTCCAGTCCTATTTCCAAGGAAGGCATACTATGGACCACTCCTTTATTCTTAGGGACACCCAAACCACTCATCTTATTTATTTGTGACAGCAGATTTATGGAGACAATGATATCTCTTATCTATGGCACTATCACCTGTGACTCCTAGGGTTCCATTTCTTGGCCTGTTGAGGACGGTGTTGGCTTTTTATTTCCCTGCACACTTCCGGATAGTAAACCTATGCAAGCACTTGTGCTTCTGTCCCTAGAACTCAAAACCACAATCTGCTAGTAATTTCCTTAGTTCACCTCTAATTTCTAGTTGTAAATTTTAGCCAGCCCTTAAACAGGAGTGCACCCTGTAGAATTTTATTTCATTAAAACTGTGAGAGCTGGATAGATGGAAGCCCATTATTTTCCCTGATTTATAGATGAGAAAGAAAGACAAACCTTGGAGTTCCTTTGTTTTGAAATGGCATGCCCACATGACCTGAGGTGTGTGAACCATGTGCTTTCCCTGTGACTCTCTTCCTAAAGATAGGATATGACTTCATAAGGAGGCTTCCTAACTTCAGTGTCCACCAAAACTTCTGGGACAGACCCAGAATTTCTGTCTGGCTTAGTGTACTTTCTAATCTTATGAAAACAACTGTCTCCCCTCTTTGCAACCCCTTCTCTCTCTCTCTCTCTCTCTCTCTCTCTCTCTCTCTCTCTCTCTCTCTCTCTCTCTCTCACACACACACACACACACACACACACACACACACACGCCATAAATGTCATCATAAATCTAAGTCATATGACAAAGTAAGACATTAATTAGAAATTACTTATTGCCACATAATTTATGTTGAACATAAATTGAAAAAAATGATCCTTTTCAGAGTGTAGAGTAGAACTGTAATGTTACAATACTGCAGCTTAGTTGAAAGTCCTGCAGCTGATAGAAGCTGTGTTAGGCAAAACCCACTCTCGCAGACAGACTTCTCTGCTCTCAAATTCTCCCTCTCTTGCTTCATTCTCTTCTACCCTTCAACAATATTTATAAGGGGAGTGTTACCAAGTCATACTGGTCTTTCACGAGCTACCATCTTGCTGTTAAGGCACAATGTGTTGTGAAGCTCTGGTTTGAATGCAAGACATTTCCCTCCTGCAGTTTGTATATAGTCTCAATTGGGTGAATTAAAAACCAAAACCAAAACCAAAAAAATTCTGCTTTCAGTGAGATGCTGCCTGGAAAATGAGCAGAAGCTCTCAGGGTGACTTTGAGTGTTTTAGTTGACATTTCTGCCTTTCCTAGTTGGAGTTCATTTTATTTAATTGAAAATAGATTTTTTTTTCAATAATTTCAGCAATGCAGTCTGAGTATGCTTCCCTACTCCTCCCATTTCATCCCAACCTCTCATCCCATCTGAATCCATACCCTTTTTGTCTCTTGTTAGGAAACAAGCAGGGATCTAAGGAATAATAATAAAATAAAATAGAATAAGACAAAACAAAACAAATTAGAGCAGAACAAAACAACCAAACAAGAAAAAGAGCCAAAGAAAAAGTTCAAGAAATATATGTGTACACACACACACACACACACACACACACACACACACACACACATTTGCACATACAGGACTCCCTTAAGAAGAGAAAACATGAAGCCATAATATGTATGCACAAGATCTGTAAGGGGTTTGTTTCTTTGTCTGTTTTTTGAGGCCCAAGACAACATCATGAGAAAAAGCCCCTCCAAAGATGCTGTTGAGTTTGTTTGGGATTTGCCATCTACTGCTAGGGATGAGGTCTACTCCTAAGGGCGGTTTGTTTTCACATGAAACTCCCTTGGAGAAAACTATTTTTTTCATTTGCAAGTGGCTATCGGTTGTAGACAGTTTCTGAGTTAGGGACGGGGGCATGGGTCCATTTGTCCTTTCAGTACCAGGACTCTGTCTGTAAAGACAGGTGCACGTCCTTTCCACGTTGTCACAGTCTCACTGAATTCATGTGTGTACCAACCCTGTTGCATCCAGAAGGCCTTGATTCTTTGGTGTCCTGCATTCACTCTGGCTCTTTTCCCCACCTCTTCTTTCCCCATCTCTTCTGCAGAGTTCCCTGAGCCCAGAGAAGAGGGATTTGGTGAAGACATCCCTTTCAGGGCTGAGTGTTCCAAGACCTCTCATTCTCTTCACATTGTCCAGCTGTGGGTCTCTGTATTTATTTCCATGTACTGCAGGAGGAAGCTTCTCTGCTGATGGCTGAGCAAGGCATTGATCTATCAGTATAGCAGAATATCATTAGGAGTCATCTCATTGTTATGTTTCTTTAGAAGAACAGTAGTATTTGGTATTCCTACTAGGTCTGTGGCTTATCTAGTCTTAGGTTCTTGGCCACATAGGCATCAGTGGGTATGGGTTCTATCTTGTGGAGTTGGCTTTAACTCAAATCAAATATTGGTTGGTTTTTCCCACAAGCTTTGTGTTGCTATTGTACCAGTATATCCTGCAATCAGGTCACCATTGTAGACTGAAGGGTTTGTAGCTGAGTTGGTATGTATCTTTCTCCTTTGGTACTGTGCATAGTACCTTCCAGTACCATGAACAATAGTCTGTAGTAGTGAAGGTCTAGGTAGGTACCAGCTTGACTTCTCTGTGTTTAATGAGTTGTGTAGGTGTTATCTTCCACAATAGAGACTTACTGTCAGCTTGTGGAGAACCACTGAGAGACTTTGGTAATAGCCTGGGTTGTTTGGGGGTTCCCATGGGACTCCTTTGGACAAAGCTTGATCAAATGTAACCCATTCCTAGTGCTGGAAGATTCATTTGACGACAGAAGATGCCCAGTTGTAGGTTGTCTTTCCCCTGTTACTTAGATATTTCATTTAGATCACACACACACACACACACACACACACACACACACACACACACACACAAGCTTGTATTGTATTAGGTTTTCATATGACCCCACAAATTTTAGCTGTATCTCCTATATTTCACTCCCTCACCCCTCCCTGTTTCATCATCCTATTCCAGTCCCTGTCCATCCATAGCAGTCTGTAGTCTGAAGGATTCTCCAGTCCTACCAAGTCCCCACAGTCCCATGACCCCCTTATAAAATAATCACTCAGAGACTTAATATTATTTATAACAGCTTGGCCATTAGCTCAGGCTTATTACTGACTAGCTCTTATACTTAAATTAACCCATAATTCTTATCTATATTTAGCCACATGTTTTGGTACCTTTTCTCAGTTCTGCCTTGCCATCTTGCTTCCTCTGTGTCTGACTGGTGACTCCTGACTCTTCCCAGAATTCTCATCTGCTCAGCCAGCCTATATTTCCTGCCTGGCTACTGGCCAATCAGTGTTTTTTTTTAAACCAGTGTACAAGAGCATTATCCCACAGCATTTCCCCTTTTCTGTCTCATCAAAAAGGATGGTTTTTAACTTTAACATAATAAAATTACATATAATAGAACAGTAATCAAACAGGAATTACAGTTACAATATCAAGTCTATTTATATTTGGCAAAATTAAAGAAAATATTCTATCTAGTCTTTAACTACATCAAACATCTCAGAAGGATATAATATTACCTAAGTAAACAGGAGAGCATTGTAAGCAACTTCCAAAATTCTAGAATGACAGAGACAGTTGGCTGCCTGGACAGTCACCCAAGTTCCTCTGTAATGTTGGGGCATCCATCTTTAGCCTGCAGGCCTAGAAACTCTCAGTCACTTCTCCCTGTGTCTTGTAGAATATCTGACAGTCTCCTCTGCAAAGCAGGAAACTGAAGGACCATTTCACCTTGTTTTGGCAAATTTAGTGGTCATTTTTCCATGGGTCCTGCATGTCCAGTCAATATAACATATTGTGAATCAGTCCAGGCAAGAACAGTCTCTTGCCCAAATGGCCATTTTTGCCAAGAAGAAGATAAACTCCATATACAGTGTCTTTGATGTCCATATTTCTCATTGAAGTAAATCGGTGCTGCCAGGAACAGACATGTCTCACTGTCCAGAAAGTCTACCTTTTTTAAACACTTTCAATTCCATATTTTGTAGGTCTTTGAAGTGTTTGAAGATTACCTACTGAATTAAAATATATCTATATATGCCTAGAAAACTTAACTAACATGACTATAAGTTTGACTATCATAGATGACTAATTATTAATCTGTATTTCTTAATTATACATTACAATTTCAAATGAGCTGTACAAACATAACACTTTATACAAGATTAGAAATAGACATATAGTATAACAAAATTAAAATCCATAGCAACATAAAGCATTTTAAACAAGCTGTTATTCTTTATCCTATCATATCTGTACTATCCCCCTTTCTTCTTTAGAAATAGATGGACATCTATGTTGTTTCCAATTTCTAGCTGTTGTGAAGAAAGCAGCAATGGAAATGTTGGAGCAAGGGTCTCGGTAGAAGGATGATGTATCATTTGGTTAGATGCCCAAAGATAGTATAGGTGGATTTTGAGGTAGATCAATTCCTAGATGCATAAGTTTGCACTCCCATCAGCAACGGATGAGTGTTACCCTTACTCCAATCCTTACCAGCATGAGCCATAATTTGTTTGTTTTTTATTTGTTTTGTTTTTTATTCTGGCCATTCTGACCAGTTTAAGATAAAATCTTACTGTGCTTTGATTTGCATTTCCCCAATGAGTAACTAAGGATGATAGACATTTAACTGCTTCTAAGCCATTTGAGGTTTTGTTGTTGTTGTATTTAGAATTCTTTGTTTAAATCTGTATCCCATTTTTTAATTTGGTTATTTTTCTTAATGTTCAGTTTTTTGAGTTCTTTATGTATTTTGAATATCAGATGTGAAGTTGGTAAAAATATTTTCCTATTCTGTAGGCTGCTGCTTTGTCTGAGTGACGGTACACAAGCTTTTCAGTTTCATGAGGTCCTATTTGTTAATTGTCCATCACAGTGCCTGTATAATTGGTGTTCTGATCAAGAAGTTGTCTCCTGTGCCAACGAGTTCAAGGCTATTCCCCACTTTCTCCTCTATCAGGTTCAATGTATCTGGAAGACTTAATTTTTGTGTATTAAATTTGTATTCTGCTACTTTGTTGAAAGTGTTTAGCAGCTGTAGTAGTTTCCTGGTGGAATTTTAAGGGTCACTTATGTATACTATTATATCATCTACAAATAAAGATACATTTAGGCTAATGTTAGCTGTGAGTTTGTTATGAATTGTTTTTATTATGTTTAGGTATGTCCATTCTATCTATGGCCTCTTCAGTACTTTTGTCATGAAGAGGTGTGGGGTTTTGTCAAAGATCTTTTCTACATCTAATGGGGTGATCGTGTGATTTTTATCTTTCAGTTTATTTATATGGTGGCTTTGTGCATGCTAGCCTCAACCAACTAATCTACAGCCATAATCCCAGGAAATTTTAATGTTAGAAAATGATTGAAAGCAAGTAACTGAAGGTTAGGGCACTAATGATTGTTTTGTGTTGAGTGACAGACCTAAGTCGTGTACTAACTTCTGTTGCATTGACCATTTCCAGAGAATGTTCTCCCTCCTCCTTCCAATGGCTTGGCATGGTGGGTGGATCCCAAACATAGTCTTCAATATCTGTCATGCATCTGGGAATCTGCCTGATTTTTGATCACAGAACACTATCTCCTTGCCTTGCTTCCACCATTCTTACCTCGACTGAGACCACTTTTCAGCTAGGATATCTTGAACCTGTTTCTCAAAAGGCATCCATTTCTTGAACAGCCTTTCTAGTAGTTTGGGACTCAGGATTTCCATTTGCTGAGTGGAGGCATTTAGGAAGATTGTGTATCCACAGTCAGGAAAGGCTAGGAACAGAGGAAAATATTTATTGCAAGTAAACATGTTAAACTTTCCATTTCTACAACTTAAGGCTTCTTCTACATGTCCTTTCTAAGATCTTTTTCTGTACATATATCTGTAGTCCCATCCAGGGCTTGAGATCCATGTGCTACTTTGGCATATGCCATAGCATGATCCTTCTTTAGTTTTCTTTCATGCCATTAAGCAAACATCAGGACTAAATGCAAAATAGGAGGAGTGTACTTATTGCTTGTGTCATTCTTATAGGAAGACTAGAAACCTGGAGTACCCTGAATACCTGGGAGGAGGGCCTGGTGTCTTTCTCCATTTTGCAGCTCAGCATGGAATTCTATGGTAGTGACTTGTGAGTGCAAGGAAGGGTTCTACATCTGCAGAGACAGAGTCTCATGAACACAAGCTTATTGCTCTGCTCTTTAGCTCTTGTTCATATTTCTTCAGGTCTTCAAGGTAGATCAGGATCCTATATAGCAAATATAAATAATTCTTTCTCTTTGAATTTCATTCACCCAGTTTCAATTTTACCACTAATGTACTATGGTTCATAATTTAAAAGGAAGGACTTATGTGCATATAGCATTTTCAAAAGGGAACTCAGTATCTATTACTCTACAGTGTCTTTCTGCCCTTTAGCTTACATTCTTTGTAGATGATAAGAGCTACATCTTGAAGGGTATTTTTCTGACTTTTCCAGAGGACTTCTTTTCACACTGACTTGATTTAGAGAATTTTTATTATCAAATCGAGAAACATTTGTATAACTAGAAGCTGGAGGGTTTCCCTCCAGCAAGTCTGTAGAGAGCTCTATACAGAAAGAAGAAAGGTCAAATATGAGAGGGATTTCCTTTCCTTGCATACTCAGCCAAAGAACTGAGCTATGAGCAAAGTCTTCAGAAGAGAGAAGCATTGGAATTGAGGCCCAGGGACAACACAGAACAGCCCTCTGATCACCAGAGCCCAATGGAATTTACCCCCTGTCTCCTTCCCTGTCTTCCTCTTCTTTCCTTTCACATCTTCTTTTCTTGAGACAGGGTTTCTTTTGTTTTGAATATCACTGTTTTAATAACATGAAATACAAGTACAAAACATTTTACAAGTATACTTTTTCCTACATGGAGATGGAATACCATGCATGTGTTTTTACCAGAATCTGTATCACCAAGTACTTTTGCCACAGTACCAATAGCTTTCCAAAGATTTTATCATTCCTATGCAGTTTTATCACAAATAAAAAAAGCTTACAACTCTTTTCAAGCAATGTAGATTTACATTTATGTTAATATTCCTGTCCAAGGTGCTTTGGAGAACTGTTACATAATATAAAATTACCTTAGCTTAAAGTTTTGAATGGGTAGTGCTCTCACATTGATCAAGTCTCCCTTATACTGTCATTGCAGAGACACAGTGCACTTATTTGGGCTCAAAGTTTTATATATGTCAACAGCCTTCAAACTGTGTAGGAAAATAAATAATCATTTTCTGAAAAGGTTAGAGTATCATAAAAGCTACTGGTTAAGCAGAAATGCATGAAATCCCATTTACAGAACACAACAGCAACAAAGGATGATAATGTCCTACAAGTACTAAAGAAAAACAAGTTTACAAATATTAAACTGTCTTTCTTGCCTTTAAAAGGTTTACTGCATCAAATGAGAGTGAAATCAATCAATAAAGAAAAAATTGTGTAAACTGTGCTGGTGCCCAGCCCTCAGCAGCCTCCAGAGCATTCCTCACAGTTTTCGGCCATTTCAGTTAGGAGTTGTCTTATAACAGATAAAATAAAACAAAAGCAGCATGACTTTGTAGGGAAAATATGAAAAAAAATACTGTTAACTTCATAAAATATCTGAAAATAATTTTTGTTTTCATAAATAAATAAAATGGTGTTTTTAAAGTTTCAATTATTCTTGCTGTTGAAAAAAAAAGTTACATCAATCTTTAAGGATAAACACTGGCTTATTTAACATGCTTGGAAACCTGAACCACATTTTCAATTGTTGGTGTTATGCTTTGTTCTTGGTAGAATCATCTTTGTTTCTTCTTTTTACATCCCAATTATAAACCCTAGCCATATTGACTTCAGTAGTAGTAAATTGATCTTGAAGAAAGTCAAGGTCTTCCTCAAGAGAATCCAGATTCTTTGTGGCAGCTGATAAATTCTTTTCCAACAATGCCTGAGCTTCATCAATATCATATTCAAGCATTACATTAGCCCCAAACCACAGGCACACTTTATCAGTAGGGGGAACCGAAACTTTGCAGTACAGGTTATCTACCAGTAAGAATCTGGTCTCCATTGAATTGGTGAACTCTTTTTTTCTTCTGCATGTATTTTAGAATTTCCAAAGTCTGTTTAATTTGAGGAATCTGACCTTTCAGCCTCTTTTTTTTTTTTTGAGCAAGGTTGAGTACCATAAACCTATACTTCTGATATTGTTCATCCAGCTTCTTTAACACTGTATCTGCAGTCTCATTCCCAGGCTGCTTCATGAAAGAATCTACATCTTCCACAAACACCATTTCAGGAATCCCTAGGTGGAGCCGCCACCCGTTTCCAGCAGCAGCTTCTAAGCCACATCCGTCCTTAGCCATGGCTGTCTTAAGAAAGCGAGACAGGGTTTCTTACTTGCCTGGAATTTGCTAACTAGACTAGAAAGCTCCAGAGATCCACCTGTTTCTATACCCACAGTTCTGAGATTATAAGTGTTCCAAGCCTTATTATTTATTTATGTAATTTATTTATTTTATGGTAGATTCTAGAGGTCAAACTCAGGTCCTTATGATTGAAAGTACTTTACCAACTAAGCTTTCTCCCTAACTATTGTAGTTTTTTTGCTCCTTCCACACCTCCATAGAGGGTCTTTATTCCTTGGACCCACTGACAATTCAGTAGGTTTCTCCAAATGAACAAGTGGATGAAAACAAATAAATGCCTCCCCCTTCCCAGGATAAGTAATGCCTTATCAGATGTTTGAAAAAAATAGGCAATTTAAAATATGGATATATATATATATATATATATATATATATATATATATATATCGAGAGAGAGAGAGAGAGAGAGAGAGAGAGAGAGAGAGAGAGAGAGAAAGTTTTAAGAAAAGTAATTATTAAAATAACAGCTCAATGGTTCTGTTCTCACTGGCAAAATAAAGCCCATGTCCCTCAGGCTAGTGTGGCTCTGTGTTTTCTGAGTCATTATGGCTGGAGGTTGGCATTGAGTTTCTCATTAGCTCACTCTGGTGAGAGACCTGCCTTGCTCATATTTGGAAGTATTTAACATATACTTTATTATTATTACTTGCTCTTTTTTTTCCCAACAAGCCAAATAGGGAAATAGCAAGTTGTCTTAAGTTGGATTTGCCAGGAAACAGACTCTAGGATGGCTATATGTTTGTAAAAATATGATTAGAGAACACACTGGGCATCATTTCTAAGGAAGGTGAAGGAAGGAGGAAAGGAACATAGGATGACCCCACATGGTCACCTCCAGCTGAAACTGGAGAGCCCTGGGACTAGGATGGATATGTGGTCCCTGAAGAGCAGGCACAACCCTGGAGAGTTGTGCAGTTTTTTGAGTATGCTGTCTATAGGGTTAGTGCTACTGGAAGGTATGGAGCATTTAGACTATAGTGCTTCCTGGGCGGTACTTAGGTTATCAGGGTATGTACTCAAAAGGACTTGTGGAACCTCAGAGCTTCTGCATTCCTCTTAACTTCCTATATTAAGATGGGAGTGTCTTTGCTCTGCCACACACTCCTGTGCATGTTCTGCCTCCTCAGAGGCTTTGACAAATGGAATTGCTTGATCATGAACTAGAAACCTTAGAAATATGAGCCCTTCTAATAAGTTCTATCTCAGATAGTACCATATAGTGGTAAAAATTGACTGATACACCTACTGAACTATTTGTCTGGTTGATTTAGGAATTAAGATTCTCCTATGTAAAGTGCATATGAATATGTGCACTTGTATTTTGACATACATAACTACATGTATTATAATATCTGCATTATCTGTATCTATCTGTGCATATTATTCTGGAATGCTCAGAATTTATGGGTCTTCAAGGATATTTGAAAGCATACAAAAGGTCAGAGAGAAGAGGTATGTCTTAGTTTCCTTTCCCCTTGCTGGGATAAAATATGAAGACAAAAACAACATAAAGAAGAAACAATTCATTTAGCTCCAAATTCCATGTCGCAATGCACCATTGAAAGGAATCCAAGGTAGCAGGAATTTGAAGCAATTGATGACATCACATTCATACTGAAGACCAGAGACATTAAATTAATGCATACATACTAGTGCTTAGCTCCATTCTTATACAAGCCAGAATCTCCTGTGCAGCAAATGATGCCACTCATAGTGGGCAGGCCTTTCCATCTTAAGGGAAATGATCAAGATAATCCCCTACAGACATGCCCACAGAACAATCTAATTTAAATAATTCTTCATTGAGATTCCCTTCTGTAGGTGGATGTTTTCCTTTTTGATTAGAAAGAAAGGGGAAAATGCTGTGGGACATCCTTCTGTATGCTGTGAATGTGTGTTAGTTTCATTGGTTTTGATTGGTTTCATAAAGATGTTTTCGCCAATAAAGCCAGGCAAGATAAGGTTAGGTAGAAAAACCAACCTAAGGAAGGGATGAAGAAGCGCAGAGTTGGAACAGTCACCAGCCAGATGCAGAGGAAGCAAGATGAGAATGTCATACTAAGAAGAGGTACCAAGCCATGTGGCTAAACACGGATAAGAAATATGGGTTAATTTAAGTTAAAGAGCTAGTTAGTAATAAGCCTGAGCTACTGCCAGGTATTTGGGAGTTGCTGGCAGGACAGAAACATCCTTCCCAGATGATTCTAGACTTTATTTAAATTTTGACAATCAAAACCAACCATTTCCAGGTACCTTTGAATTAGTTTTTAAGTGTATGAGTTAAGAATCATATGCCAGATATAGGTGTCTAGGACAGAGTGTGCAGCCCTGGCTACCTAAGTATAGTGACAGGGTGACCAAGATAGCATTTCCCTCAGTAGTTCATGACCACTCTGGAGTTTGGAAAGTGAAATGAGTTCTTAGATCAGAAAAATACTTTCCTTTTAGAGGGGTCTTTGCTCAGAGGTCTTAGTACATAGAACCACCAAGTTCTAGGGAATTGTTCTCTGTATGGCAAAATTGGAGGCAGAAAGCTGCTCTGTGGTGGGTGAGTTCCTGCCATTGAGGGACACATTTTCATGTATGTAAGATCTTGCCTCTTCTGCATCATGCTCCCTTATCTTTCATGGGCTTGCTACCAATCTCTGATGGTTAGAGTGTTTCTGATTTGATTTTAGAATGAAGAAATAGAAACTCTATGAGTTGAAGTCATAAATGGACTGTGTACCTCAGAAGACAGGTCTGCATATATCTGGGTTGCTCAGGATGGTCTCACTTCGGTTTTTTCAGTGTGTTGGTAGTACCCTCTTCTTCACAAGGGACTCTTATTTTACATTGTACCAAATCTGATTTTGAGCTCGGGCCTCTTTTAATGAATTTTGTTCTCTGACAATTACATATATGTAAATAACACATTCTGGGTCACCTCCACCCTCTCTTATTTTCCTTCTAATCCTGCCAGCTTCCCTTTTTCTTTACAAATATCTTTCCCATATGTTTTGCTTTTTGTTGTCTTTGTTGTTTTAGTGTACTATAGAGTAGGGTCATCTGTGTGACCTAGAATTTGCAATGTTAATTAGTAAGTCACATCAAGCCTGGAGGGTTTACCAGTGAATGCAGTGCCTCTCTGAGAATCTGTTACCATCTATATAAAGGAAAACATTTAATTGTGGTGGCTGGCTTACAGCACAGGGGTTTAGTCCATTATCATCGTGGAGGGAAACAAGGCAGAATGCAGGCAGACAGGAGCTAGAGAAGGAGGTGAGACTTGTTAAATCTTGACTCACCAACAACAGGAAGTGATCTGTCTCACTGGGCATGGCTTGAGCATATATAAGACCTCAAAGCCTGCCTCCACAGTGACACACTTCCTCTAACAAGGCCCCAACTACTCCAACAAAGCCACACCTTCAAATAGTGACAGTCTCTTTGGGGGCCATTTTCTTTCAAACCACCAGTTGCCAATAGATCATCAGTAAGTTGTAGGTCCCTGGGAGCCTTTTCTCCATCCATGGCTGACCATTAGGAGGTCCCTGACTGTATGGGACAAGGGCCAGTAGGCACAGCTGCTGAGAGCTTTTGATTGCCATGGTGATGGCATGCTTAGATGAAGACCTTTTGCAACCCTTCACCCTATCTCATAGCCCTCAGAGTCTTTCTGCCTCCTCTTCTACTGTGTTTACTGAGCCTTAAGGGAGTGGTATAAATGTCATGTCTAGGGCTGAACACACAACTATCCTTTAATTTCAGGGTCTTGTGCAGCCATGGGCCTCTCTGTGTTTACCTCTTTTCAATGCAGAGAGAGGTTTCTCTGATTAAAGCTGAAAGCAGCCTTTGGCTGTAGGTATAAGCACTGGTATTTAGAGGGTGGCTTGATGAAGAGGGAAGAGGAGGAAGAGGAGAATGAGAGAGGGGAGGAGAAGGAAAGAACGCTGGAGAGAAGAGAGGAAGAGAAAGAGAAATGAGATTGGGAAAAACTCATATTTATAACTTGTGGGGGAACAGCAAGTCTCTTTTGAGCTTCCACTTTTCATTAAAACACACAGATGAATTAGAAAATGACAGTGTTCCTGTAGAAAAACTAACACATAAATCTAAAGCAAAGGCAGAGCCAGGAAGGGCCCCCACCCCCACCCCCAGTAGCACAGACAGCCTGCACAGGCCTGGCTGCGGTTCAGCACTGAGCAGAAATTGGAGTCTTCAAGTAACATTTTCTTATACAGCAGCAGGGGATAGAATTGTCAGTTAAAAAGATGTCTCAGTAAAGAAGTAAAAGCCTTGGAAAAGGCAAAGAAAAATTGCAAACAAACCAGGAATCAATGAGCTGTTGTTTTTCTTCTCCTGAATTACTTCCTGGGAGATTTAGGAGAAACTTGAAGTTTCAGGTTAAATATGGCACCCATTCGGAAGGATCACAGGGACATGTCTCATCTTCCAGGCTAGATGGAGTGAGGATAGTGAGGTCAGCTCCACTTCCACCCCAGTTTTCGGAATCTGTCTTCAGAGGCATGCTCAGGATTTTTTTTTCCTCCTTGTATCCCCATGGGACTGTGGGATAAATTTAGTGTGAACAGAACATGTTGAAAGGAGACATTTTTGTAGATCAGTTGGTAGAATGCTTGCCTAGCATGCTTAAAGCTCTGGGTTCGGTTCCTTGCCCAGCACTGCACAAACTGTGGATAGTAGTGTAGATGTAAGCTCAGCATAGGACGTAGAGGAAGGAGGATCAGAAGTTTAAGGTCGTTCTGGACTATTTTCCAAGTCCTAAGTCAGCCTG
This sequence comes from Peromyscus leucopus, assembly GCF_004664715.2. Lineage (NCBI taxonomy): Eukaryota > Metazoa > Chordata > Mammalia > Rodentia > Cricetidae > Peromyscus > Peromyscus leucopus. Next base: position 24,106,240 of record NC_051064.1, on the reverse strand, counting down.
GAACCTATGAGGCTCTGTTTCAAAACAAAACATTATAAAATGCAAACACATCACCACAAACAAACATCTTAAGATGAGCAGGTAGCCAAGTATCCTCCTTTCATTTGGGTCACTGATTTTACTCCATTCTTTACCCACTTTCTCCCTGGATCCAATCTTGGAAAGACTCAGGAATGGGACAAATGTGTATATAGTAACCTGAGTTAGTGTGCTAGCAATTAATTATTGTATCAAAATACCTAAGGCTGGTATTTATATTAAATAAAAGAGGCTTATTTAGTTTTGAGGCTCAGGGAAATGGTACCAGCTCTTGTGAGGGCCTTGTGTCCCATGGTAGGACACTGTGGGACAGGAAGCAATCACAGCACCAGTCAAGAAGTCAGAGCAGTTTTAGAGAGGTGGCTGCAAATGGACTAGTTCTCAGAACTGTTTAATGTTTTCCAATACCATACTCCAATGACTCAGGGCCCCTCTTTACCAACATAAGGAGGCTTAAAGTCAAGACACATTCAAATGTTGGCCATGGTGACCAAGGTTTGCTTTTATATTTTCTGTTACCGGTTATAATATTACTGCTTTTAATTATCTATCCCAGAAATGCCTGGGTTGAAAATAAGTCAGCTCTCAGCTTAAAGAAAAAGTGTGTGTGTGTATGTATATGTATATGTATGTATAATCACTGTATAAAATTTCTAAGCAAGTTTTTTGAGGCCTTCCCACCTTAAATTTTTTCTTAAGATTTCTTTTTATTTTGCATGTGTGGATGTTTTGCCTGCATGGGTGTCTGTGTACTACACTTGTGTCTGTTTCTGGCACAACAGCAGAAGAGTGTCTGAGTCCCTGGAACTGGACTTATAGACAGTTGTGAATTATAGACAGAATTGAACACAACTAGTGCTGTTAACCACTGAGCCATATCCCCAGAGCCTCCAACAACTTATTAATCTTTAGCATCTGTTTAGCACCCTCCTGCCTTGTGACTGGGATGAGCCTTTCTACCAGTCAGGATGTCATCACAAGTCTGGTGAGGTTAGAACACAGTGTTTCTTCAGATATAAAAATAGTAATCTGGAAATTTCCCCATCATTCTTCTCCAGCTCAGTCACAATAAAAAAGGGGAAATGTCATATTAACACAGAAGAAACAAAAGGGAAAAGATGGAAGCCTTGGTCATCAAAGCCATAATTAGATGTTTGCTTAATGATTTTGGAAATCTCTATCTCGAATCACAGTAATAGATTATGTCTGCAGCATAGGAGATCTTAATTGTTTCTTCCATGTTATCTTCAAAAATTGCACGTATAAATTCTTGTGGACACAAAATATTTTTATGAAACCATGGGGCAGTGGCAGTTGGGGTAATAACTGGGAGAAATGAATTTAATCTAAAAATGGAAACTGATGAGTATAATGTTCCTGGACTTAAATGCCCTTGGTTATCTGGCATTTTGGCTTAGAAATAAAAAATTCAAGTGTTATAATATTTAAAATATATAGACAACAATATATAATATCAAAATGAAGATCAGAGCTGGAGGGAGGGCTCAGCAGTTAAGAGCACTGGCTGCTGTTCCAAAGGTCCTGAGTTCAATGCCCAGCAACCATATGGTAGCTCACAATCATCTGTAGTGAGATCTGGTGCCCTCTTCTCGACATACAGGCAGAACACTGTGTGCATAATAAATAAATAAATCTTTAAAAAAAATAAAATGAAGATCAAAGTACCCATCATCTGTCTTATAGAATCTTAACATTAGGCTGTACACTTTGAATACACATTGTGTGTGTGTGTGTGTGTGTGTGTGTGTGTGTGTGTGTGTGTGTGTGTTTGTGTGTGTGTGTGTAGCAGGTACACTTCCCCATGTGTATAAGAACATAGTGGTCAGAGACTGACATCGCATGTCTCTCTCTACTGCTCTCCATGAGCTCTCAGTGTACTGTTTTAGCTATGGCTGGCCAGTGAGCCTGTGGTGGGATCCACCTTCCTCTGCCTGCCTCCCCGGTGTTGCTTTCCAGATGTGTGACAGTGCCTCTTGCTTTTGTGTGGGTTCTGGGGTGCTAACTCTGCTCCTCATGCTTGCACAGCAAGCACTCTCCCCACTGAATCATCATCTCCTTAGCCCTGCGTACATTTTTAAAAAAGAAATAAAATGTCACATAGACAGCCAACATTGCTGTTTGACTCTTCATTGCCTTCTGAGAGAAAGATGCTTTCAGAAAACCTTCATCATTCTCATATATGTTTTAAGACTTTGCACGTACATGTTGCTACAGTCAGTGTGTATATATATATGTATATGTATATATATTGCTGGTCAGTATATATTATTGTATTATATGCTTTCAACTTTACATAACTGATATTGTGTATGTGGCATTATTATCTGTATTTTTAAATTCAATATCAACACATATAGTGCTGGATTATTCCCAGCATTTGTTGTTGTTGTTATATGAAATATGGTTTTGTTTAGTGCTCAGGCTGGCTTGAAACCTGTCATGGCCTCCTGGAGGCTTAGATTATAGGAATACATCGCCATGCTCAGTGTCTAGGTCAAGTATAATTGACTATAATGAACTGTATGAACATTCTATATTTTGTTCACTTTCCTAGTAATGAAAATTTAGATTGTTTTTGGTCTTAGCAGTTATATGCAATGCTGTAATGAGCATTTTTCTATTTCTCCAAGTACACACGTCATTGCATTCTTAAAGAATATATGTAAAACAACACTGGCTACTCTCTCTCACCCCGAGCCAGCCACACACTCACACTGCTCACTACTGCAACTAGCCCTTCCTTTCTCAACCCTCTTCATCATCCTGTCTGATGTGAAACCTCTCCTTCCACCTAGAATTATCAGCATTCATTATTTTTCCCTCTGGTCAAATAGTTCAGCTCTTTCTTACCCTTACTCTTAGATCCTGGTTTATCTTTGCAAATACAGTTCCACTGTGACTGCAGAACAGAAAGTGGAGGAAAACCAAACCATGTCTTTTCATAGGATTTACTTAGTCCCTTAGCTGTGAATGTACAAAGCATGTTCTTCCCCATGTTTGCAAAAGGACTTCTTGCGTCGTTTCCTGAAAAGGAGCCTGGAAGAATAAAATGCAGTATTCAGCCAACACTTGATGTACATGTTTACCTGGGACTGGACTTATGTATGCTGGAATGACCACGAAGCTGCTTTGGAATTAAGTAAGCAGCTCTCAGTCTAGTGGAGGAAACAATCCAGAAGCAAATATTTATGTTTATTTTTTTTCCAAAAGAGGAACAGTGTTGAAGAAATGTTAAAAGGGGAATGTGCACTTCAACCAGAGAGGAGAATTCAGAGAGGAGACACAAGAGAATGATCACAAGGTGCTGTACCTTAGAGTCCTGAGTATTCAGGACTGACAAATAGTTTAATCATCGAATTCTAGAGTTTTGGGATGTACAGTTGAAGAACAGATGCAGGCAATGTGGATTGTTGCCAGAGTTTGTGTGGCTGTGTATACCTGCTTCCTATAAACAAGGGAGGAGCCGTGGGAGTTTGAATAATGACTCCTTGTATTAAAAAGACACCAAAAAGCTGGGTGGTGGTGGCACACACTTATAATCCCAGAACTTGGAAGGCAGAGGCAGGAGGATCTCTATGAGGTAAAGATCAGCTTTGTCTACAAAGAGAGTTCCAAGACAGCCAGGGCTACACAGAGAAACCCTGTCTCGAAAAACAAAACAAAACAAAACAGACACCAAAAGCTGTCTGCATGCAGAAGTGAAGCCCCATGTGTCTCCATAGTGAGGGTTCATAGGACAATGCATAGAGATGATGCAATGGTCCTGGGCAAGAACAGACAGACAGTAAGTACTTGAAGAAATTTAAAAGCTGAGCCAAATCCAGTGCTTAAATAGCATCTCACCTCTATGAGACATGGGCATGAGAAGAAGGATCCTGGTTCAGAGGCAAGGGATGTCACAGAGCCATCATTCAAGAATCAGGGTTTGGTTAGAGGAAGGCACCTCACTGAAAGTTTGTGAGTTTGTTTTAGACAGATCTTCTAGAGGCATAGAGTAGTGTTGTGCATTTGTGGGCCGTTGAACTGTAACTGAGTATTTAGAACAAGTAGGACAGAAACCTTGTAGGAGGGTTTCAGCATTGTTAAGAGCAGCATAACTGGTAGTCAGGGACGATCATGGGTATTTTTAAAGAACAGGGTCAGTAGGGTACCCAGAGGTTGGCATGGTGGATGCTGCCAATTTTATTGGAAATACTGATTCTCTCTGCCTTCTTTGCCAATAGAACACTGGTTTGATTGGCAGAGCAATGAGCAGTGAGTGATGACCATGTGAAACTTGTAAGATGCAAGTGCAGCTCTGCTGGAGATTCCCAGAAACTTGGTGGCTTTCTAACAGGCGGTGAAGCTGTTCATTTGCCCTCTCTGTTCTCCTTTCACCTTCCTTCCTAGAGTCTTCAGGAGGCGACAAGAATGAAAAGGATGTCTGCTGCAGGTTGACAGTGACAAAAATGGGTTGTTGAGTACCCTCCACTTCTCACCTGTTTAGCTCTGAAGGTCTCGTTATGTATGGCAGTTGAAGTATTTTAACAGATGATCTAGCCAAACAGTGGTGGAGCGTGTTTTCACTGTCAGTGTATAATTCCTCCTGTTGACACTGCACCCGCATCAGACAGTCTTCAAAGCTGACGGCAAGTGTAGCTTGGCCTCCCCCTATCTAACTGTCTGTGGACTCCTCCATAGGGATGCCCTGGGGGTAGCTGTGACATTGCAGGTGTATGTACATCCTTCTTGGTTGGATGTGTCACACTAGTGGGAAATGGAGCCTGAGAATCTACTAAAGTTTGAGAGATAAAATTGTAGTGTGTGATTCCTCTACAGCACTTTCAGAGTCACGCATGGAGGCATATAGTTTACATTTATGGGCAGCAGCTACAAGTAATCTCATGTCCATTACAGTGAGGGTGTGTGACTACGCTTAGAGCTGGAGGAGTTTAAGGAACTCACTGAAGAGCTAATTCTAAACCTAGTGGTCAGCAACACCAGGCTTAGATGCCAGCACCCTTTAGGTTGATCTTAGTGACATCATTCAGTCTTTAGTGCCTTTAGGTTTTCTGAGGGATTTGGATATAGTGCTGCATGCTTGCAAGCCTAGCAGCCAGAAGGCTGAGGCAGGAGGATTACAAATTTGAGGCCAGCCTAGAGGAGGTGATTCTTATTAAGATCTTGTCTCAATTGCCTCACACCTCCCCCAAAAAGTCTGAGAAAATGGGAATTGTCTGGGCTACTGATAACTGAAGGGGAAATAGTCAGTAGTGTCCTTCATTTTCCTTAGCACCGAGTGCACAGGTGAATGCAAATACCTCTTAGGACAATAAAGTCAGCAACTCCAACAAAGGAAGGCTGGGAAGAGAGACTATGGGTTGACAGCCAAGTTGGATCACTCATCTTCTGTGTTTTGAGAAATTAGTCAAGTTTTCACGGTATCCTATAGTTCTTACTTTGCAGTTGACTAGAGTCCATCATCATACAGTTCAATGCAATATTTTATAGTTTAACTTAGAAGGTCTTTTTTTCTTCTTGTGCTAATACAAGAACTGAGCCCAAGGTGACAGCAAGCAAGCCATTTATGAGAGGGCCAGGCAAATATCATGACAGGCTCCTAATAACTCAGTTAAGAACTAGGTCCTTAAGAACTATGCCCCAGTTCCTGCACGTACTAGGCCTGGGCTAACCCCTCCCTGCTATAGGAAATAACCAAATAAGGACAGAGCCTGGGACTTGACCTGGCCTCCCCCAAAGTGGAAAAGCTGTAGCCCTGATCAGTCCCTAACTAGCCCTGGCCAATTTGAAGATACTAATATGATTGCCACTTGTGTAAGCCAATCATATCAAATGACCTAGTTGCCCTAGGACCTCCCCTTGGCTGTGCTTAAAAAGAGCCTACATGTCCCTCTCAACGTTGTCACTATTTTGTACAGGTGAGCGACTCCACATGCATGTGGTTTAATAAACACTCTTGGTGTTTGCATTGTGACTAGTGGTCTTTTGGGGGACTTCTCATAGACCCTAATAGTCTACAGCTCTTTACAACATCCCAAAGTGGTAAAGATTTGAGTTACTTATCTGGGCTCTCTCTCTCTTTCAACATACATTCTCTGAAGTGTTGTTTTCTATTCTCTCTCCAGGATGGTATGTTGTCCAAATGGAAATATTCTCCAAGCAATGACATTAAAATAAAGTGAGATAAAGAGCCATATCTGACAGAGCCTGTGTGGGGCTTCACTGAAATTGAAATGATCAAAACTAGCATCATGGAGAAATGCAAACTCTCATGAAAATATGCATAAATCAAATCTGTCCAGCAATTCTAGTGCCATTTTTAAAAGTAAATCCCCCTTAGAGAACTCATCAGATCCACTGCAGTCCAAGAGATTGTTGGGCAGGAGAAGAGATGATTAAAGCCAGAGGCTCAGCGAAATTCTTTACACGTACAAAAAAAAAAAAAAAAAAAAAAAAAAAAAGAAAGAAAAAAGAAAAAAAATGAAAACAACCCTTTAGGCAAAATGCTAAAAATAGGCTCATTTTGGTGCAATGAAGCTGTTTGAATAAATGAAACTAATAGTTTTTATCTAAACCATCTGTGGTGTGAAATGGGAAGTCATATAGAAAAGTCCTTGGAGACTGACTGCACTGCATTGTAGGAGGAGAGAAAACTGCGTGTTCTCCATTTATCTGGGAATTAACAAAGTGATCAGCAAAGGAAAGCTGGGGGCCAGTGGGAGCTAGTGGGAGCCTGCTGCAGGCAGTCTGGCTCCTCCAACTGTGGAGGCCCGGAAGGTGAGTGTTCTCAGAAGCAAAACCAGCATCCTGTCAGGAAACTGACACATTATGGAGAGTTGCAGATTCTGTCTCCTGCAAGGAAAATAGATAAACAGGAAATGAAATGAAAGGAAAGGAGGAGGGGAGAGGTAGGGAGCAAGAGAGGGTAAAGAAGGGGAGGGGAAGAAAGAAGAGCCAGAGACACCAGGATGGGAAACAACTGGAATCTTTAAAAAGAATTAGGGAGCTGCAGTTGAAAGGACTGTCATCGCTTTTATTTTCCTTTGCTAGAACCATGTCCTGAAGGAAGAGTCTCCACTCAGGTGGGTAGAGCCCATGCAGCACTTTGCTTGTGAGCAAGAGGATCTGAATTTTGGATCCCCAGAACCCAAGTAAAAAACAAAACAAGCAACAAACTCTTTATGGTGGCATGCACTTAGAGTCCCATTACAGAGTGTGAAGAAAAGGAGATGGCTGGGCTCACTGGCCAGCTAGCTGGGCTGCCTACTCTGCTTGGCTAGTTTTAGGCCAGTAAATGATTTTTCTGAAAAAAGTGGACAGTACCTAAAGAAGGATGCCTGAGGTTGTCCTCTGGCCTACACAGATACACACACAGACATACACAGACACACACACACACACACACCCCTCATATACGCACTCATACAAAAATCTTATACATGTACACACGCACAAAATCTCTCATACATACTCACACACATTCACATACAATCTCACACACACACATACACCATGTCTCACATACACTCTCTCAAAACTTCACTCAATAACTAGAATGGCTTTGTAGGCACACAGTTTTAAATGTTATCTGGAATTGAAGTTCAGTTTAGAGACAATGTTCTTTCTTGCATAAAACTCTGGCTCAGATTCAAGTTTCTGAGTGCTACCTTCCTTTAAAAACAAAAACAAAAGTATAGCATAGAAGTGGTATAGTCTGTGGGAGTGAATTCTGAGACTTTCTCTTAGGCTGAGGAGATTGCACACTTCTGTCAGATAAATAGAACAGGATAAAAGTGCGGGCTATGGCCAGCCTGGGCAATCTCTACACGCACCTTAGCCCAACAATGTCAGTTTTCTGATAAAACAGAAATGGGACAGTAGCTCCTACTGAAAGTCAGGAAGAGATTGAAGTGATCAACTGTTGCTTTGGTGTGAGGTTCAAAGAGGCCTTGGACAAAGTAAGTGGATGCATATCTGCCCAGCCCATTCTTTGGCCAGATTTTTCTGAGGGATGCAGCCCCCTAGGGATGGCTCTCACCTTAGGAAGTGGCCACAAGTATCCACACATCCAGAGTTACGTTAGGACTTAACTGCCCGCTGCCCCTCCACAGTTGATTATGAAGTAACTTCTGCATTTGTCCCCAGGTTGAGCTTCGGCTGTAGAGCCAGGCTCACCCTGGCTGGCACACCTGGTGCCTATTGTGTCTAGTCACTGTATTTCTCACATCCACTCATGGTGTGAGGAAAGGTCTGGGTAGGCAGAGAGATACATACTTGGGAGTTAGCAGCATGGCTCATTTGTCTATACTTTGGGTTCTGTCTAGATTTCATCTTCATTTAAACATCAAGGATCTGACTGCACCAATAGCTGGCTTCAAAATATAATTCCATGGGATTCAGTGAAGTTTTAGCACCTGTTTTAAAGTCCTTTTAGAAAGGCCAGCTCTTAGTTCAATTCCTCCCTGTGCTATAGTGCTTTGAGAAATGCCAGCAGAGGAATATTAGGGACCACCACTTCCTCTTGAGTCTGCTCTGATAGCTCATCAAAGCCCAATGCATAGAGAGGTTGAGATGAAGCCTCACCACAGTCATACTGGGAAGACTGATATGGCTTCCACCACTGTATTTTACCTTTGCAGTCTGGTGTTTAGAGCACTGCAATGTTGTTCTTTCCACATCTTGTGAAAGACCTTGGGTCTTGGCCCGGTACACATCTCAATTTGCTTTTTCTTTTATAGACATCAAGTGAAGTGGCCTCATACTGTAGTTTTCCACTGAGTGAGAGCAAGGGATGTGTTTGTCAAAGGGCTTGTCCTTTTTGGGAATCTCAGAAGGCACCCCATCCCATGCCTGTGCTGTGGACTGATGGATACATTCCAACATATCCTCCATTTTTCCTTGGCTGGTCTCTTTCAAGAGATGCAGGCTATCGCAAGCAAGCTGGGGAAATAAGATGGTGACTTTTGGAATTCCAATGGCTCTAAACCTTTGACAGCACACCTCCTTTTAAACAATTTTTTGTCAACAGCAGTCGCAGGCTGTGGTTTTCTTGTCTGTGTGAAGTAACTAACAGCACAGCACTTTACCGGGGAGCCCTGTTCACCTAGCACCCAAACCACCCACTGGTTTCCGGTCCCCTTTATCAGCTAAATCATCAGGCCTGAGCTGACATTTCAGCTCTGAGTGGCTCCCAATCCCCACCAAAGGAAAAAAATGTGGCAGGAGGAGGGGAAGCTCATTTGGCAGTAGCTGTTCTTGCTGTTTGGCCTGGAGAAAGACGTTCAGAGTGGTGCAAGATTGTGCGGTAACAGCTGGCGAGCACCGGGGTGTGAGGCTGCTTTTCAGTGATGACAGCCACTTACAGGAATGCTGCCAGATACAGCTGTTTAAAAGCCTTAATAAACAGCAAGTCAATACTAATCTTTGCCAAATTAATCTTTTCCCTGACAGCCCATCACAGCAATTATGTTTGGGCTTATTGTAAACACACAATTGTCAAACAGGGACACAGCAGACTTTAAAAATACTGTAGTTTTGTTCACAGAATGTTTAGAACGTTATTTTTATTTTCTCTGTAGAGTGTCTTTCCATTTTATTGTCTGGTCATCCCCCCCCCCCCATTTCTGGCTTCATGTCAGTGTGAGTGAAATTTCACCTTTCAAAGCCTTTGCTAGCAAGTTGTTGATAAATGTGAAATAATCATGCAGATGGGTTTCTGTAATTAGCCCAGGCTATGATGATGCTGACATACAACCCATCACTGCTCTTGGGTGTCCATCGGGGCCAAGGGCTTCGACTTCACTTTGCATGTCCTCTGAGGCTGGATACAAAGGTTTAGCTAAGTATAAAACAGCCAAGGCTGCCTGTACACTCTAGATGCCACAGCCTCTAAGTCAGTCCTGAAGGTTTTTCTTCTCTTGAGGTCCCAGCCTCCTTCCCACTTTTCTTTCCCAAGTACCTGGAGATATATTTGTTGGGAAAGGTTTTCCCACACAGAAATGGTGCCTGATGAAAGCATGAAAACTGTTTTTGACTATCTTTTAAAAGTAGTATTATTTCTTGTGTCGTTTAGGTGGGATCCAGAAAATGAACCTTTCTTTATGTTCCAAGTCTACCCACAGTGTCCTGTTCTTCTGTCAGTGTTTGGATTTAGCATCCATACATTCATTTCCTGAGATTTCTCTCTTGTTCTCAGTACTCCTACGTGTCTAGCACCTTTCCTTCTCCTTCCCTGAATTTTCTTGGTGTGCCGATGGTGTGTATCTTCTGCTTGTCACAACTAGAAAAGAAATCCTCTCTCTCTCTCTCTCTCTCTCTCTCTCTCTCTCTCTCTCTCTCTCTCTCTCTCTCCCTCCCTCCCTCCCTCCCTCCCTCCCTTCATTTCTTTTTTTCTCTCCCCCTCCTCTCTCCCTCCTTTTCTCCCTCCCTCTCTCCCTCCCTCCCTTTCTCCCTCCCTCCCTCCCTCCCTCCCTTTCTCTCAGGAAGTTTTATTCTGTAGTCCTTGTTGGCCTGGAGCCTGCTATGTGGACCAGGTTGACTTTGAACTCCCATAGGTCCTCCTGCCTCAGCCTGCTGGGATTAAAGGTGTGTGCCACCATGTCCCACTTTTTCAAACTTTTGTGGCCTTGGGTTTCTTGATTAAATATTTCTATCCTTTCCCCTTCATAATGCTTCCCTTTAAGCAAATATTCAATTTGTTTCTATATTTAAAAGGAAGTATCATACAATTTATGTTGAAGTTAATTTGTGGTATTTTCTTGATGCTATAACATTACATTTGCTATGCAATATTGTGTGCTGTTGTATCCCAGTTAGAGATATGAAAACCACTGAATTTCAAGGACAGACAGACAGACAGACTCACACACACAGAGCGCGCGCATGCTAGGTCACTTGACTGTGAGTGATTTACATACTTAGAGGCTGAACTTACTTCACTCTTGGCCTTCGCTTTGCCACTGTTTCAGTGTCCAACCACAAGCAACAGACTTAGGGAGTTTGCTGTGTTTCCATCCTCACTTCCAGTGAGAATTAACAGTAGAATAATAATGTAGGCCAGTTCTACAAACAATATTATGAGAATGACTATGTGTAACAAGTTTTCATGTTTTAGCAGACTGCTGTTTATCATGAATTTTATATACAAGGTCCCTCTAAAAACGACACTGTGATCTACTGGAATCTCTCAGTTCACTACATTCTTTCACAGGTCATAGATTTCTCAAATGGATTCTAAGTGGAGTAATGTATAAACAATCTGTCAGTTACTTTTTGAGTGTTTCCCACTTAGTGCTTTGTAAAGTACCTCAAATTGCCTTAGAAATTATATTTAAAGCTATAGCTGAAAGCATAGTTATTTCTAGTTCCTACATCATCTTCTGGTGGACCATATGAAATGGGTGAAAACTGTCCATGTCACATGGGTCAGCTAATGACTTTTCATTGAGAGGGGCAGCTCTTGCATGGAAGACGGAAATAGATGGTCACACTAATTCTAGGTTTTGCATTCTTAAGTTTAAAAAATTTCTTGGCAGTGAACCTGAGCTAGGACAGTACACACTGTAATCCTGGTATTCTGTTCACACTTTATGGCCCATGTAGAAGGGTTTCTTGACTTTAAGAGGCAGATAAAAATTATCCTAGAAGACAACTTCATCTTTAGCTGTGTTCCCTAGCTGAACCCCCTGCAAGTCATTGTCTGACTCATTTCCCACTGTCACCTCACTCTCTTTTAGATGGAACTCAGGGTTTTAGAGCATCATTCCTTCATTCTGTTAGAGAGACAACCCAGTCCCCCCCACTGGCATTTGTTTCTTCCTCTGCTTAGCTAGAATTCTGATTTTGGATATACTCGTGAACATACTTTATGTTCAGTACCATTGTTGAATCTTAGAATGACTTTGCTCTCTACTCAGGAATCACTGCTTCTCTGGGTAATGAGTTAACTGAGTCTAAGGTGTCTGTGTCAAAAGACAGCAGAATTAAAGGAGTGGATTTCTTTGGTTGGTGAGAGACACTCATGGAATTTTGGGAAAGAACCTTTGAAGCCATTACAGCTATTAATGCCTATTGTACTCAGTCACTTCTGGCTTGAAATGCACGTGAGATTCCTCATTTGACCTGGCATGTCCTTTAGAATCTGAGGAATCTCCAAGTAGAATACTTCCACATGCTCTAAGAGTTTTACTGATAATATATTTTCTTAATTGGTATATTTGTTCTTCTTGTCTTGATCATGTGCCTTTTGGGAAAGGCTGTGTACAGTCTCCTGGACAAACCTCTTGTCTTAGCTGGTAGGATTCCTTTCTCAGTTTACACTCAGTGCAGGAGAAAGCTATACTGTTTCATAATATAATAAATAAAAGACATTAGTTAATTAGTAGTGCTCATATATTTCTAAAATACTAAACAACCAAATAATAAACTGTGAACTTAATCACATGAGTTCTTATACAATATCAAGACAGGAAAATTCGAGCTCTCAGCCCCAGTCATTTTAATGATAACATTGGATCTGCATTATTTATTAGTTATTACATGCTGAGTGATTCAGTGTTGTACAATGCTTGAAAATCATTCCAAAGCAAGCAAGCTTTTTGTCTTTTTAATTCTGACTGGATTACATAATGCATTTGTATTTAAATTGCTGAAGTTATTTCATACATTCCACCAAACAGCTATTCCCTTGATTTCCAACCAGATTGATTTACGTGATACAATCCCCCTGGAAGGGAGACATTTGTTCACCCTCCCTTTTGTTGTTGAAGCTATGCAAACCCCTCTCTCAGCAAATCTCCAGGAGGGACCTAGGGTGTGTGGAAAGGAAGGGAGCGGAGGGCCTGAGAGATAGCGGGACTCTCAACTTCTAGCAACTGCTTTCAGTTCTGGCTGCTTTTCCGATTTCTTTGGCTGTCTGCTTACTCACCTTTCATTTCTAGGTTGATTCTAAAGACTATGCCTTCTTTTGATCTCTTCCTGAGCCCTTGGTCAATTCTTAAATTGTTTTCTGGATGCCATGAGAAGCATGTGACTTGAGGAATTTTTGGTGACTCAATTTGAATTTTTTTTTTTAATGGGGAGAGCATGTTTTGGAATTGAGAAGTGAGAAACAGCTCATTTTTAGGAAGAGAGTGCACTGGTATTTGTTTAGGCATGGAGTGTGTGAGACTTCTGGGGCGTTTTTCTGTTGTATTGTGCAAGGAAAGAAGGTTGCTAAGTAAAATTGTATTTCGTTTATGTCAACAAAAGATATGCAGAAGTACGGATTCATTACTCTAATTTGCTACTAAATGAAAAGCAGATTTGGTTTTATTCATGTCACCGTAAGAACTAAATAATAAGTATTCACACCAAGCATGGTTTTTTTTTTTGCCAGCAAAAATTAAAACAGCAATGAAACCTCTTTCAAATACTAACAAATTTACTTACAAACACCTATATTTATTATTTCATAAATAGGCGCAACAAGTTCCATAAAAAAAAAAAAAGATTAAATACAGACACGGTATGAGGAAACAATAATACAGAGCCATAAAGATGATCGTTTAGCGCTTTCCAACCTGGTTCTGCAGCTAAGATACCGGGTGAGCATTTGGCAGCTTTATACATAAAAGGTCTTAGATAGATGACATTTACTAACTGTTACACAAAAGTGATACAAAAAAGGATTTTTTTTGCAATACAAAATAAATGTGTTTGCGCTTCCCTCCCTCCACACTAGGTTCTTCTTGTCTGATCAATAAGACAAAGCCAATTTGTTTTTAAATTAAAATCATTTGGGAATATTTTTTCAAGTATTTTGAAAATATAGAACTATTAGTCAGTTGTTTTTAAAAATGAAGTAAAAATATGAATGTTTGCCAATTTAACCCCTCTGTGAAATAAACAAACTGGGGTAAGCCAGTTTCAAATTACAATTTAGCTACAAAAACATTCACATTTTATACTCTAGGAGAGTGTAACATAGATGCTATTTACAAACTTGCTATGACTGCTACATCAAGCCATTTAAAAAGTCTTTAGTAGTTTCATATAAACACCCATTATGAAAACCAATGAAAACCCAGGACCATTACCCCAGACATCTACCGTTGCTAAGGCAGTTACTAGAGCGCAGTACTTCACAGCAAAACCAACAGAAATCAGAACGGTCCATACTTCCTTCAGGGAAGAGGAACAATGTCCATAAAAGATTAAAAAAATAATAACGAAGCATGACTATTTCTTCCAGAGTGGGTGACCCACAAGCTCACATGGTCCTAAGTGCTTAGCAACTTGTATTTTCTAATAAAATGAAGAATTGCCTTGAGTGTACAAAGCAATCCATGATGAAAAGACTTCCCTGAATTCCTCAGTGGAAATGAGACATGTTGAGATTTTTCAGGTGAGGTACAGTGCTTTGTCCCTCTGCATGCCCCTGTGTGGAGAGAAAACATTGTTACAGGAAGATCAGAACCGCGGTGGGTGGGGGCGGGAATAGGGGGCAGGAGTGGTAAGGGTCGTATTATTTGTTCTAGCTGGGGGGACGGGGCAGTAAGACGGGCGCGGGGGAGGCGCACAGGTGGTTGACCTAAGTCCACAGCAAAGAGAAACGTGAAGGCATTTGTTCTTGGAAAATCTAGAAGATGGCTCCACACGTTTTTGGACCTTACTTTCCTGAAGCCTTCCTGGCCACGGAAGCCTTGCCCATGCTGAGGCTCATGCTATGACACCCTCCACCACCAGGTGGCGATGGCCGGCTGCTTACCCACTACTGCAGTAGTCGTTATTCCAGTCCACCGGCTGTGGGGGAGGGTTTCTGCACCCAGAACGCACATACTCCATCGCTTGGGTGACAACTTGTGCGGCTGTAGATGTAGGGTTGATAATAGTCTGATAGTCAGGTTGAAGAGTAAATCCCTGAGGGGAAAGCAAATCCACACTTGAGAAACGCAGTGCCTTTTAAAAGCAAGCAAGGACATAGTTACTCACGCCTGCAAGCATGGTAGGCCACCTCAGTTCTGCAGGAACCCGTGGAAGCACCCCTCTCCCCCGACCTAAAGTAGAAAAGAAGCACCCACCACCTCATTATTCTTACCTTTCCTTCGTTTAACCACGTGTCAAAATCCTTTCATTACACCCTTGGGCAGATAAATTGAGTTGGGAAACAATTTAAAATATAGAATAGCCAACTCAATCCAAGCAAAGGGAGAATGACCTTAAGCCCCTCACGGTTGATGTTTTCTATCAACCTAGAGACACATTAATAGTTAATCCCCAGAATAAGCAGCAGTCTTCCTGAAGCATTCGGGCAGCAGGTGGCTGAGTGTTTTATTAAGACTACACCTATTCACATATTGTTCTCAAAACCCCTTTCTACATTCAGTCACAATGGGGCCATCTGCTTCTTCTTTTTATTTGTATTTCTCTATTGGCTGAAAATTTCAACCATATCGGTTGTTGGACTAATACAGGGGAAGAGATGGAAAACAACTTGCCATTGGAAAACACGGGGAATAAAACATGTAAAGACAGCAAACATTTTTAATTGAAAAGTCTCTTAGCTGGCAAACAATATTCAGATTTCTGGAGGATTTTTTTTAATGCACTAGTATGGTGAAGTGTTGACTTTTAATGCCAGTAAAGCTATTAAAAATGCAAGGACAGACTCTCTGAAGCATATAGCTGTATCTGGTAAACACAAAGCATTATACACAATTTATTTTTGGCTTATCTGGTGAATTGAGGAGCAGCATAAGCAGGCTTTGCTGGAAGTGACCACAGAAAGCAACTTAATTAATCTCGTGGTTGTCTTTGCAGCAGATTCTAGCCATGGTTTTTAACACCCAAGAAATCAAGATTACAAATGCACGGTGCAAGTAGCTTTGGAGCAAAATGCTGTTGATGACTCTCCTTACACTCAGCATGGGGGTAAGGGGGTAGATTTTTAACTAAAGGCATTTCCTCAGATTTTACTCATGTGTGGTTGGTCCTTCACATAGTGATTTGAAGACCACATCTCAGATCAATTTGCCTTAACCTTCTGGTTGGCTTTAAGAGGTCCATTGATTTGCTGTTCCAATGACAAAGACCTGCAGACCCATGGCTATGTCTACTCTCATGAAATTGTGGAGAGAGAAGGAATTCAGGATGATGAGAAACAAGTCACCAACAAGCCCAGAGTTTAGTCATACTGGTTGTTGCTCCAATGCAGATTTAAAGCAATGGAATTCCTAAGTAACAACTGCCTTGTAGGAAGCATTCCTGAATAGAGACCCCTCAGGCTGAAAGCATCTTCCTGGGGGAGGGCAGTTTCACCTTTCTTTAGGTCTTCTTGGATTTCTAATATGGAAGGAGTCTCTGCCCTCAGTGAAATACCTTCATTCCTCTGGTCCTGTCCTGCTGCCTACCTTCTCACTTTCTTTCCCTGGTGTCCTGTAATGCTAGGTGGAGAGCAGGAAAAGGTTCTAAGAAACCCTGTATTGGTTTCTTTCACAATTGAGCCCATCTCCAGGGCGGCTGGGGGACACTGTGATCAGTGTTTGCAGTGTTTACTGGGTCATCCCAGGGCCTAGCCTACAAGAGTGGCTCAATAAATCATGTTTTTCAAGAAATAAAGACTATTTGAAGCTACTGTAAGAAAGTAAAAAATGAACATGTAAATGTCAAGACTTATTTGACCTTTTAACTTAAAGTTCTCCATTGGATTTTCCATACAATTGACAAAACGTAAAAGCAAAGAAGGCTCAAAATAAAAAGTAACTGGAAATATCCCAAGTTAGTTGAAGGTCGGACACATGGAAGAGTAATGCACACAGTGGAAATAGTTCCACAGGCTAAGTCAGAATGTAAGGAAAACACTTCTAAATCTCTAGCTTAACATAAAGCCACATGTGATCTACAAAGGTCCAAGATGGAGAATTATGCTACCTTCAAAATCTACATTTAAATAAATCACTTCTGCCCAAACAACTAAGGACCAAGAAAAATATAGATATAGACCAAAGTAACAGTATTTAACATTATTTTACTTTCAAGATAGAAACGGAAACATTCCCCAGAACACTATCTAAAGAGATGCTGAGGTCAACCCTTGAGCTAAGTACACTTCTGTTATAGATGTAAATAGGAAACAACAATGATGATATAAATTTTTTGAAAAATGTTTGCTTAGCAGTCTAATTAAACGAGACTGAATATTTTGCATTTTAATGCTCAGGAGAAAAATCACCAACTGTTTTGTAGCATGCCTGGAATTTTAAATTTCATTTTCTGGTGCCAGATTGAAATAAAAATAGGAAACATGATAAAGATTAATTTGATGTCAGAAGGGACATTTGCTCTTTAATTAGATTCCTGTAGCCCTCACAGTTTTGTTTTGCTACCTAGCAAGTCTGAGAAAGCCTGTAGCACCACCAAGCAGTGATCCTCATAGTCACACTTACTGCAAACTAATTTCATTTCCTGCCTGTCTGGAGAGGTATTTTCAACAGGCATCAATGTTTTGTCTTTATGACTGATTTATTCATCAATCTCAATGTGATTTTAAAAAAAAAAAAAACCCTTAAATTACACCCAAATCCTACAGCAGCTGTTTATTACACAAGGAAATTGAAAATCTGTCTGTGATACCTTACAAAGATTTTTTCTTAAGGTTATAAAGGAAAGTGACAGATATTAATGATTTTTTTCTCTTGACCTCATTCCACAATAAAAGTGCACTGAGAGACAGAAAGAAAACTGAAACAAAAAAAGTAGGACCATGGACTGAGTGTATAAGATATTCTTAAGAAAATAATGGAACTATCATTGCTGGTACACTAACAGGCATTTGTTGTTGTTGTTGGAAACATTCATTTTCAAAGGGATAGTAAACTATCTAGAGTAGTACTGAAATGTGAGACCATCTTTAAAAAGTACAATAGCCATCAGCTTTCTTTTCTCTCTTTCTTTTTTTTTTTTTTTGGTACTTAAGTAGGAATGTGGTAAACACACTAGGAAACAAACGGCTTCAGGTTGAAGGTGGATTGGATGATGAACCCGGCAGGTCAACTTGATCTACAGGCTAAAATCTCACTCATGACATGAATAGCGGGTGCGACAAACTGTTGAGAGTGTACCGCATCACATCGATTGGTGCCAACTTCTCCATCTTGACTTTAGGTGCAGATACAGTCCCCATCTTTTTCATCTCCTGGGACCTATTCTTCTGGTTACTAGTCTTTGCTGGAATGTCCTCACACCCTTCCTCCCCCCCCACCAGTGTTTAAATGTTGCGTTTTCTTTGCATCTGTGGTCTCTGAAGCCTTTGAGTGGGCTGTGAAGTGCTCTCTGCCATTCCTCTATGAGCTGGTGTCTTCTTGTATCTTTGCCATTGGATTTTGACTTATTGTCTTGTTACTATCACTTCTCATGCTCCAACTCCAGGAAGCATGAGCCTCTTTCCCTGGATTCCTAGATCACTTAAGTTTAAGAGTACAGGCCATGCCTGGCACATGTTAGGATTTGTTTAAATTATTTTTTATCATAGTAAATTTTTTAACTTCCAGCTACACCCAAATCTACAATTTCTCCAAAAAGTATAGCATACTATTATTAGAGGTTTATTATTCCACAATTATTTTATTAACTGCCTATATGTTCAAGGCATTCTTGAGAGTGATTTTAGTAATGCTGTCTTTGTAGCTATTTTTTCTTCATTGTGAATTCCGGCCATTATCTTTTATTATGAGCTCTAACCCCAGACACTTTTTGAGATACACAATAAATACCTCATTCAAAACAATATGAGTTATCCCCCCATATTTAGAATCTGTATTGTGAGATAAATCTCGAGGTTTTACAAGTAGCCCTTTAATTCTCAAATAGCAGAAAACTATTAATGATGGCCATTACCTTATCCAAGGTGTCAACATAAGGAAAAGAAGGAGCTATTCCTGAGTAGATAAATTAGGAAAGGGTCTCCTTTCTGGATAGGTCTGTCTCTTTCCCAGCGGGACTCTTTCCTTTACGAAGAAGTAGATGAACTACAGCATAGTGATCAGCACATGCGCCTGGAGCCCACAGCACCTGCAAGCTGGTGTCAATCCATTCAAGTGCAGGTGACAGCCCCACACTGCTTATTCTTCAAGCAGATACCATTGACTCACTGAAATACAAAGGCATTCAGTACTGTTCATTTCCTTGTGAGTAGTGTCTGATGCACAGGGTTCTATCCTTCTATCATTCTATCCCATGGACATCTCTTGGTCATAAATGCATTTAGAGACAGGGCCAGAGGTTGGAAATTGTTACCACTGTGGTCTTCCTTCCAAGTGACTCAGCTTCAGCAACAGGTTATGGTGGGTAGGTAAGAAAGTTAGCTATTCATATATTTGGTTTAGGAGCCAAGAAAGACAGTGAGACGATGAATTCCTTTATGTTTTATAAAAGATTTGACTTTGCAAGTACCTAAGATTGAAAAGCCCTCTAAACTCTTAGAAGACACAGACTTTCTGAAACAAATCTGTTAATAATCTACAAGAAAGTGTGAGGCTGAGAAGCAGTCACTGAACATTCAGAATGATGCTTCAGAGTTCTGGTCTGATCTGGATTTGAACTCCAGCTCCCAGCTTGTGAGTTCAGTACTCTTACATGCCAAGCCTCAGTTTCCTTACCCACCAAATGAATACCAACACTGCGAGTTTTCTGAAAATTTAAGTGCTAGGTACTGGGTTTGCTGTAGTCAGCTTTCAGAAACCTGTCTGTAATAATCATAATAAAGTACATTTTAGGCTTCCTAGACATGGCTCGTACTTCTGCCTCCCTGTCCTTACTCTTCCTAGGGTAAGCATGTATTCTGTGTACAAACAAGATATGAATTTTGCAGGAGACCATGCTTATGGGTTTACTCAAAGCTCTAGGAAAAGCATAATTGAGTGGTAAAGATGGTGGTTAAGTTGGCTATGACTGGTAGTTTTTAACCTTTGTCTATTTTCTAAAGGGAGCTTTCAGGGTTTTTAAATATTTTATGTTCCATCGAGTTTATAGATGCTCCGAATTCTCAAATCATGAAAGAGCATTAAAATCTAAAACAAAAAAAATCTGAAAAGAAAATTTGATTTCAAATAAAAACTAAGCAAGATTAGCCAGATACCTCTCCTGTTTTCTTATTTACTCAGACACACACACACACACATACACACACACACACATACACACACACACACACACACACACGCATTTGCAATGGTAGGGATTATATCCAGGGCCTGTCACATGATGGCAAAATACTCCTCTCATCCCAGGCTCCTTGTATATATTTCAAAATGAAGCTCCAGTTACTATTTGGTTTTTAGTGTTTTTAGGGCTCTACTAAATCTGGTATTGAATCTGATTTCATTTATACCAATTATTGAACTCAAGGGTCATCCCAGTCAAGAAAGCCTCATTTCCTAATGACATTAAGAAGCAATTACAGACTCTGTTTCAACAAGATCCATGATACACATGGCATCTTAGCACATGTTATCACTAAAGAGACTGAAACCAGAAACAAAGGGGCTACCGGCAAAGGAACACCAAGTTGATATATCTTGGGAAAGAAAGCAGTGATTTGAAGGCAAGTGCTATCAATGCCTGGGATGGTGGTTCTGACAATTGGCCACTTGTAATTTACACTTTCCAGAAGTAAGTCTGTCAAATGCCTGCAGTTCTCTCTCCATTTCACCCTTCTCTCCTTTGCTTGATAGACAGTCGCCCTCCAGAGGTACACAGAACCTAAGTGAGAGACTTACTTGCTGCATGGTGGGCGAGTGTAAGGCAGACTGGACCTGCATGGGAAGCTGGCTCCCAAGTGGCTGCTGCATGGCAAGCGGCTGATGCTGCTGCATGCTGAGATGCTGGTGAAGAGGTGGGCTGATCTGGAGGGGTGGTGGTGGGGACACAGCCATGTTGGCTATGGAGACAGTCACTGGCATTTGGTTATTCGGCTTGGGTGCTATGTTTCTGGGGAGGCTTGGGTGTATGGCGGTGAGGTGAGGATTCATTCCTGGTTGTTGGTGATAGTGAGAGCTTAGGTACAGAGCTGAGTGGGCCTGGCTGGGCCCATGGAACACTGACGGCTTGGAGTTGACCAGCTGGGGTGGCTGAGATGTCTTCACATCAACAGGATCACTGTAGCTCTGCAAAGAGAACAAGGAGAGCAGCATTAGGAGACAGGTCTCTGAGCACCGTGCTCTCCCAGGATGTCTGTGAATTTTCTCATGGACTTTCATGAGAATCAACATCCATGACTATTCCTGTTTCTCTTATCTAAGGATTCTTTCATCGTTATTTTTAACATAACTTATACAACACCGACTTTCTAACTCCTTTATGAAATCTAAAGCATGCTGTAATGACATTTCATTCCTTTGCCTTTGCCTAAATGCTCTGCTCTGACTGACTATTTTGGTCATCCAAAGACAGATAAAAAGATGCAGAAGGACACCATTATCACCTTAAGTTATCTCACTTTCAAAGTCATTCAGTTCAGCTCTCCCACTGATTACATGCTTGATTTCTTCTCTTTGTGTTCTCACAGAGCCTTGGCCCTAGATATTTCCACAAAGAAAACAAAGCTGGCTGATAGCAGTGGCTACAGAAGAGGTCTAAAATACCTTCCAAAAGTCATGGAAAATCATACTAATATGTCCTCAAAGGAACCACAGAACTTACCTTGATTTTTTTTTTAAAAGGAGATGGTGATAAATTGTTCCCACTAATGAAGTGGATAAAAATAATCTCTCTTTGGTAATTTAGACACCATCATAAATTAATATAATCTTGCCCTAATTTTTTCCACACCTAATAACCTTTTAATTGATTTAAAAACCAGACGTTTCAGTGGAAGCTGAAAGGAATCAAAGATTAACCCTGTGGGATTACCTCCTGGAAAAGAAACTAGCTCTTCATTTTCTGAGAGAAGAGATGGATGGAACAAGTGCAGAATGTGAATCTAACAGGAAGGGAAAGGGTTGATTGTGCTTCCAGAGAAGAAGGCCACCCTTGCCAAACCAGTCTTGGGAACTCACATACATTTTTCCTTTGTGACCTTGATGTGGTGCCTCTTTGGTTCATAAGTCAGCTTTGTGCTTAAGCTCTCCCCATCACCAACAGCCAGGGACGAATCCTTGTTCAGCAATGCAGGGACCATGTGTCCATGAGGACCTTGATGTCCCTCCTGCTCCAACAATTCTACCCTCTAATCCATAGCCCATACTATCTATGGAAGTCAACTTAAGCTTCATTATCTTAGGCCATTCTGAAGCACTGTGAGCAGCATAATTCAGGCACTCCCAGGGATGCAGGAAAAGTAAATGACTCACAG
The DNA here is from genome assembly GCF_004664715.2 of Peromyscus leucopus. NCBI lineage: Eukaryota > Metazoa > Chordata > Mammalia > Rodentia > Cricetidae > Peromyscus > Peromyscus leucopus. The sequence continues at coordinate 24,083,853 of NC_051064.1, read as the reverse complement.
CAAGTATGATGCTCATGTGTGTGCTGGATTCCATGCCTTTGCCTATTTGTGGTTGGTGATTCTCAACCCCACATGTACAGTCTTATAGGAAGGCTATATATGATCCCTTTGAAAATACGCCAAATGTGTGAAGATGTCATGATGAAATAAGGAAACAGATTATTACTGTGACCCACAACAGGGCAAAATGCAGAGACTGTCCTCGTTGAGTGCTCAGTGCTGATTACTACATCTGCAGCACAACCCCTATACTCAAGGCTCAGGAAACATCACAGAAGAGGGGGTGGAAAGACTGCAAGGGAAGAGGACCAGGATGTCTGATTGGAAATAGTGACTTCTAGACACAACACAGATGCTGAAACCATAAAAGCTCAACAGTATGGCTGCCTAAAAATGACCTCCACAATTACAACATTAATTAATGTGCTAACATCAATGGATGTGTGAAAATGTCTTCATGAAATAAGAAAAAAAGCTATTATAGAGATCTACAACAGGTCAAAATGCAGAGAATATCGACTTGGAGGGATTCAATTCAGACAGCTTCATTATCATAAGCCAGTATTCTGTACTGTGAGACACACATACACACACACACACACATACACACACACACACACACACACACACACACACACACACACACACACATCAAAACATGAGAATCTGGGAATCAGGGAGGTTAAATTTTCTATACAGAGCTTATAGAAAGGTATACCCAAGGAGTCCTAACCACCTGCCACCCCCCAAGGGCATTTTCATTAGTAGAATTGGAATATTCTACTGTATTCCCTGTATTCTATAGTAACCTCAACATGCCAAAAAGTGTTCAGCAAGAATTTGTAAAAGGGACTGCAGATGGAAAGTGTTTATGAAATGTAGCTTCTGAGGGTGCTTCCAAGGAAAGAAAACTTTGAATTAGACTGTTTTGCTTCTGCTTTTAAATTCTTGTATAAAACAGTTAATGATGCAAAGCAAAGTTCAAAGGGTTAACTGAATTTTTAACACAGAGAATTTTAGAAAGCTATATATTCATCATACACTTATATATCCACACATACACATATCCACACACACACAAACCTACTGAACCCTTTTTGTGTTACTCATATGCACACGTGTTTAGGGCTGGCCACTTGGGAATTGGCTTGTCCCTGGAGAATTGGGATTCTCCCTTTCTCAGCTCTCTTAGCATCCATTGAATGCCTATAGCTTTCCATTTAGCCTTGTGAAATCTCCCCATCTATGGTGACGAGTTAACTAATATAATTGTACAGGTCTCTTTTAGGCAGCCATAGTGTTAAGCTTTGGTAGTTACAGCATCTGTGTTGTGTCTAGAAGGCACTATCTCAAATCAGCTGACCTGGTCCTCTTCCCTTACAATCTTTCCACCCCTTTTTCAGTGATGTTTCCTGAGCCTTGTGTAGTAATCAGGGCTGGGCACTCCACAGGGACATTTTCTCATTTTGCCTTGTTGTGGATCACTGTAATTGCCTCTGTCAGCTTCAACACAGTTTCTTTAATGAGGGGTACAAGTGACACTTAGCTGTGGGTAAAAGCATTTAAAATACAGTTTGAAACAATACTGGTTTAGGAAAAGCAGTCATAGCTTCTCCTCTAGGGTCTGTGGCCTTCCTAGATACAGTTCCGTTGGCTATGTTTATAGTACCAGGGATGAATTGCCCCTATTGATCAAGCCTTAAATCCAATTAGACAGTTGCTGATTCCCTCCAATATATATGTGCCATTATTGCAGCACTTGGGATATCTTGTCAGGCTGGTCATGGTTTGTAGGTGTGGATCTGAACAGAGAGTTCTCAAAAGAAGAAGTAAAAATGTCAGAAACATCTTTAAAATGTACTCAGCATCCTTAACAATCAGGGAAAGGCAAATTTTTAAAAACAACTTTGAGATTTCATCTTATGCCAGTCAGAATGGCTAAGATCAAGAAAACAGCTGACAACAAATGCTAGTGAAGATGCGGGAGAAAGAAAACCCTCATCCACTGTTGGTGGGATTGCAAACTGGTGCAGCCATTGTTTAGATTAATGTGGAGAATTCTTAAAAAGCTAAAAATAGACCAAATGACCCAGCTCTACCAATCTTTAGCATATTCCCAAAGGACTTGACATCCTATTCCATAGATACATGCTCAGCCATGTTAATTCCCATTCTCTTCACGATCACTGGGAAATGGAAACCTTTTAAATGTCCTTCAATTGATGAATGAATAATATAAACGTGGTACATATGCACTATGGAATACTATTCAGCTAAAAAAGAAAATGGAATCATGAAATTTTCAGGTAAATGGATGGAATTGGAAAATATTATGTGAAGTGAGGTAACCCATACTTAGAAAGATAAACACTGCATGCATGTTCTCTATTTGTGGTTCCCAGCACTGAGTCTTAGGTTTGGGTACATGACCAAAGTGACCATGGAGGCTAAGGAAGCAGAGGTACCATGGGGATGAGGGTGAAAAGGAGTTCTAAAGAGGTGGATAAAAAGATATAGGTGTTATGAAAAAAAGAAATAAAAATGGTGGGGGGGGGCAGGACTGAACTGAGGAGGGCAAGAAGGAAGAGTAATACAGAGCGAGTGGAAGGACAGAGAGAGAAATAACACTAAATAAGCTGGAAAAAACCTACGAAAATACTATTTTATAAGCTTACTTAAAATGCACATATAGTGTGTGTGTGTGTGTGTGTGTGTGTGTGTGTGTGTGTTGTTTAAAGGGAGTTATGCCACATGAGGACATAATGTTTCCTCTCTGAGCCATAGATTATGTAACAGAAGCTCCAGAACCAGGTATAGAAATCCTCTCTTTGAGTTATTAGTCAAAGGAGTCGAAGAGAATTCCTCCAAAGAATAAAGGCTCCTGCCATTGCCCTCTGTTGCCTCCTAGAACTTGAAAATAAGACTCCCATTGCTCAAGACAACATATATTTGGGACAAAGGATTTAGAGGAATTGATCTAGAACTTTCTGGAGGTAAGAGCTATGGAAGAGCTTTAAAGTATGGGAGGGTTTGGGGTTGGGGATTTAGCTCAGTGGTACAGTGCTTGCCTAGCAAGCACAAGGCCCAGGGTTCGGTCCTCAGCTCCAACCAAAAAAAAAAAAGTACGAGAGGGTTCTTTTCCTTATTATTAAGCACAAAACATTATCAGCCATTTGTCATTTATGTTCTTTACAATAAAGAATGTAAAGACCAGCTTGTATCGTAAATCTACTTTGGAACACTAGGAATATTTACTCACTAGGGCTATTGTTTTCTCAAACTAAGTAGATTTCTAAAAACAATTTGGAGAACACTTGAAATGCAATTTTTGACACAGAGGGAGAACATTAGGAAGCTACATGTTGCTGTTATTGTTATTTTTTTCCTTACTTCATAAGCAGTTTAATTTCACATAGTAAGTAACATGTTGGGTCATTTCTGTATCCACCACAGACATTCAAGGATGAATTCTCTTACTAAACTACTGTTGGACCATTCTTATATCTACCACAGACACTCAAGTATGAGTTCTCTTACTAAACTGTCTTTTTACTAAGATGTCATTGATGAACAAAGAGATCTTTTCGATGGTGGAGACCTGCTTCTCTATGATTCATGCAGCTACAACAGTTTAAAACCACACATTTGCTGAATCAATGTATGACTGGCTGTCCTTGAGCAGTGCCCTCCTCAGGTGCTGCTGTTCTTGCTGAGATCTCTTACCTAGACATATCCTCCTGTTTCCCAGACTGTAGAAGGACCTCAGGCTTGAAAATACCGCCATATGTCCAATTGCTTTGCTGTGTTTGCTTTTTTACTTTTAGCATGAACTATATTCTGCCTGAGAGAGAAGGCATGCCGGTTCTTCACACTGGCCTTTGTTCAGATACACCACTCTTCTACTTAATTGTTGATTATTAAACAAATAAATACAACTTGCTCAGTCCATATACTCTTACTTGTGTGTTTTCAGGGCTGATAATTGAGAATTGGATAAAGAATAGGTGTGCTATTCCCTGGGGAACAATTTCTCCTGCCCTCAGCATTCCTTAGTTGCCTGTAGTTCTTTGTCTCGGGTATAGGCTTGTGAGTTTTCCCCCTCCACATTGGCATGTCTTATTCAGCTTATGTTTGGGCAGCCATGGGTCCTGACAGGGATGCTTGCAATGTCCCATCCAGCTGTGGAGAATTTGTCTTTATGCAAAAATTAACCATTTATTTATAGATGGGGAAAAGCCAAATTTTAGCTCCAATTTCAACCAATTATTAATTAGACCAGTATAACTTCCATCTATTAATTATAGAGTGACTTGTCTTAGAGGTAGGTAGAATACATTCATTTTAAATAGCAAACAGTCATGAATTCATAATCTCACTAAATAGAAATATGATTAAATCATATACTTAGTATTCTTTCACTGTTCTTCCAATCAAAATGCAAAAGCAATCCAACTGTTCTGAAAATGAGGTGTGCACATATACGGTCTCCATACCTGCCAATTAGAAGTCAGAATTACTCTTTCATGTGTTCACTATTTACGTTTGGTTCTACCTTCAACCTTTTCTCATTTTGCAGTGTCTCATGGCCATTATCTGAGAAACATGGTGTTACTAGTATAAACTGTAAATCAGTCAAAGGATTTGATACTTTTAGAGGAGAGATGTGTTCTTTAAACATTTTTTTTCAGTGCTGGGGATTGGACACAAGACCTCTGGCATGCTAGGTAAAGGCTCTACCACACATCACGTCTGACCTGTTACTCATGATTGGTATCTAACAATGCTCTCTGTCCTCTTTGCATTTGAACCACAGGATCTGGTTGACATCTTCTTTAGGGAAAACAAACTAGTAACAACAGAGACTTCTAGGCCTTATCATGAAGATTTCCTTTGATATGTGCAAAATGAATGAAGGCTATAGCACTGAATGCCCTGAGAAGAGTTCTTGGTAAGCAAGTTGATGACCATCCAAGAGAACTGCATTCTCATTTACTTTGTCTAATGAAGATGATGCTGCAGAGTGTATAAATGCCCTCATTCTGGCACGATGTGTGCTATAAAAATGAAAGATTGCAAAAATAATTGTTATTTAAAATAGCAAAGTATAAACACAAGACATAAAACTCAGTGGAAGCAATAACATAAGAGTTGCTGGACCAAATCAAATTAATAGTCCATCTAATTTGATTCTTGTTTTCAGTACTGACCAATACTTGATGCATTGAAAATTAAACAAAATTTATGCACCTCCTCTATTGTACATTGTTACTTCTGGGAAGCAAATCCTTCTTGGCCCTTGCAGGTGATTAACTTACACCCTGAAGCATGAGATTTTATTATCTTTAAATCACGATCTTGGCTCAGAGCTTCAAATTTTATGTTAACAGTCATAAAATGATCCATCCCATTTGCAAATTCACACTTCCTATTTGTATCAATTGCTCTCCACAGCATGATTTCTGTGAGTTTATCTCATTCTCCAAAAAGAAAACATTTCTTTGTTTCTAATTTACTCTCCTTTAATTGAAACCAGGTCTTGAGTTTCTTTATTATTGATGATAGCATTAGATACCTTAATTAATTTGCTTAAATACCATCCTGTTCTATATGTTTTTTTAAAGAAGTGTTTTTTACTGTGCTTTCTAAGCTTAGACACCCAATCCTTCTTAAGGTCGAGAGGAAATCTCACTGGTTGCAGCAGTAGTAAGCCCCTGTTTTCCCAGTGCAACTACAGTGAGGTGGGCAGAGACAGGAGAATCCCAGAAGCTCACAGGCCTGGAGAGCCCAGCACAGCCAGCAGCAAACAAGACAGCCTGTCACCAACATGGTGGGTGGGGAACCACACTGAGATTGTCCCCTATCACATGCATCACTGTGGCATGCACCCCCTTACACAAACATGCACACATGCACACTGCAGGCACACATGCACCACACACACACACACACACACACACACACACACACATACACACACACACACACACACACACACACACACACACACACATACACATTGACTTGCCCATTGTGCTGCCTAGTTTTATGCCAACTTGACACAAGCTAGAATCACTGGAGCAGAGGGAACCTTAGTTGAGAAAATGCCTCTATAGGACAGGGCTCTAGGAAACATGTAGGGTGTGTTCTTAATTAGTGATTAATGTGGATGAGCCTAGTCCATTATCCCTGGGCTGGTGGTCCTGGGCTCTATGAGAAAGTAGGCTGAGCAAGCCATGTGGAGCAAGCCAGTGGGCAGAACTCTTGCCTGGCCTCCTTGTCAGCTCCCACCTCCAGGACTCTGGCTATGTAAGTTGCTTTTGGTCATGGTGTTTTGTCACAGCAACAGTACCCCTAACACCACTTTTACATAAAAGGATGTGTTGAACATACAATGGGCGGCTTCAAACAATGAAGTGACTACTTCTACTTATCAGCACAAGGTTCCCAAATACTTTCTCCTGAGCTGGCATCTGAACCACCTTCTCAGACTGCTACTGTCACAGGAGATATTTGGGAATTTCTCTGCAGGAATTCTCTTTGGAGCCTGGGGGACACTATTTTACACATCCTCACACAGCTCTTTTGTCTTTTGGTGGTGAATTCAATTTTTGGAACTAGCTAAAAGTGAGTTGAAGCCAAAGCTGTGGGTTCTATCTTGGTGATGTTGGGAGAAAAGAATTAGGTGTGAAAATAATGTAACAAGATTGGTTTTCTAGAGAGCTTCATAAACGTTTCCTTACTGCAGTTCTACACAGGAGTTTCAAAAAAAAATCTCTGGAACCCTGGGAGCAATAAAAAAATGAGTTTCTGGCCTCCCAAGGTGACTTTTTTGAATGCAACACTCATTTGGGGAATATAAATCCTGGTCTATGTGGTGAAATGAAAGCATTTCCATTGCTTTAAAGTTCCGTATTGCTTTCAACATAATGATTTAGACTCATGTCTAGGAATTTCTTAGTCTATGGAAAAACTATATTTCCTTAAGCTGTACTTAATAGCCCAATTCAATATGACCTTCCATAGTGAGCAAGGCTGCCTAAACTAGGAAGAGTCCACTCTCCTCAGGGTCTTCTTCACAGGATTCAAAAAGCCTACTTCAGTTATGAAGCCTATGCAGACAGATGTATTTTTGTTTATGTTTATAACACTTTTATCTTTGTAATATGATGGAGCTACAGACCAAAAAATATTAATATTAAAAAAATTAAATAATTAAATTAAAATTAATAAAAATTATTTTTGTAACCTTTAGAGTATCTTTATAAAAAGGTAACTTTGCAACCAAATTGAAACTACAACCAGATAACTTTTCAACGAAACACAGTTCTTTTCCTACTACTATGCATACTTAACAATAATATTAAAATGTAGTTATGAATTATTTGTATTTACTAAGAATTTCCCTTGCTCAACCTAAACCAGGCCCTGACTTTTAAATTAAAAAATTTATTTTATTGTGGTAAGAGCACTTAACACAGCATTTACTCTTTTCACACATTTTTTATGTGGATAAAAGTTACTGCCTATTGCAGGCATAGCTAATTCATCTTGCTAGCTGGAACTTTATGCCTGTGGGCTAGCAATCCCTCTTTCACCCCCAGGAACTAGCAACCATTTTTCTTATGTTTTAAGTCTATGACCATGACTATTTTAGGTTCTACTGTGGTGTCATCCAGAACTCGGTCCTTATGTCATGAACTTACTTCATTTAGCATAATGTCTTCAACTGTAACATTAAGTTACATAGATTTCCTTATTTTATTCTGGAAAGCTTATTTAAAAGGCCGTGTGATATTCTCTGCTTAATACTGGAGTGAGCTAAACCTTAGGATGTCCAAGTCACCGTCTGAGGACAAGCAGATAGGAAATGGTTAAGCTAGAAATGGAACTCAGGTTCCTTTGCCTTAGTGGCTGCTGACTTCTCTGCCCCCTTGCGCCTGAATATTTTTCAGATTGACAATGATGTCCTCTATGAAGTCCTTTAAAATCGTTCCTTTAATGACTATAGAAAAACAGATGAAGGTACCTCAGAACCCACTCTAGCTGCTTAATCACAACCTTCACTTTTGCTTTTAAAAAGTTTCAAGGAAAAGAGATTGTCATATCTAACACTTTGAGACTTTGACAACCATCCCTGCCCTGGGGCATCTCCTTTAAAATGCTCCCTCACTTGTTAAAGCAAATGCAATGTGGGTAGCACTCTGCCCAGTGTCCTGTGTGAAGTCAAACATCCTCAGGTCTATTTGCATGAGTATAATAAATGTAAATCCTCCTCTCTATTACTATTTTTTAACCTCAGGCCTTCCAGTATTTTTCCTTTTAAACGTCTTTTAAATAATCATGCTTATATTAGTAATTCTGGGCTTTCCCAGCACTGTTTGCATACAGAACTCAAGTTGAAGCCCCCAGCCATTCTGGCATACTTGGGCAGTAGTAATACCAGTAGAGGCTGGTATTCTGGTTCTTTTACTGCCCTACCTGACTAAGTAAAACAGTACTCACTTGGAGTGCTGTGATGCTGGGTGGGGATTCCAGCATTGTGCAGGTCCCCCTTCCTCAGGCCTCTGGTTAGACTCTGACAGTGGTGGCATGGTGTTGAAAGGGGATAGTCTTCTAGATGCCAGCCTCGTTTGAGCCAAGCAGCTTGCCTCTTAGTAATAGATAAGAGCTGGCATAGAAGTTTTTTTTTTTTTTAGGAACAATAGAAGAGGTATAGTTACTAAGAGAAAAGCCTAGAAGCTCTGGAATAAGACTCCACTGTGAGTTCTCAAGGTAGGCAAGGCATCTGATTTCTGCTTGGGAGTAAGACCTAACCCTACAGAGTACGGTGGTTCTGATGTCAACAGGATTCTGAGAAAAGTGCCTAACATGAGTGGTTTATGAGGCACCACTCAGCAGCAAGAAGCCATTTCTACTTAGGCTATTATTGGGGGGGAGGTTCCAAAGTTGTATCAGGACTGTGACTTTGAAGTACAGAGGTGAGAATAATCACTTACTATCCTTGGGATATTTTCTTTTGGGTAGATTTCAATTTCACTCAAGCCTGGGGCAGGATGAAGGGGCATATGGATACATCCCATGTAATAGAAGTAACCTGAAGACAAAGAAGTGCCATTGCCACCACACAGGTCACTGATATTTCTATTTTTGATTATAGTCTGTTAGAAGCAGCTAATTTTAGAGAATAACTTCAAGTCTTCTGAGTATCAAAAAACATTCCACAGGGACCTGCCTATCTGTGTTTGTCTTTCAGCACCTTCCAGTGAGCCTGACATGGAGCAGCATGCTGCAGGCCTGGGCTGGTACACAGTTTGGCTTGGAGTGGAAACAGTGTGCAGTAGCAGACTTAGTTATGGCCACACATGGGAGAAATCTATCAGCTCAGCATGCATGAGAAATGGATACACGAAATAGAAAATAACCAGGCTAAGTGTGGACTTCTAGAGATGAGAAATGAAGAGGCTGGCAAGGACCCAGGAAAGCAGACGTGAGGCTAACACAGTGATTCATGGATGGATGAGAGAGAGAGAGAGAGAGAGAGAGAGAGAGAGAGAGAGAGAGAGGATGCCATGTCATGCTATAACTTCAGGACAATGGGGACTTGGAGGGTGCAGGACAGTGGTGTGTTTAGGGCCCTGAGTAACATGGCCCAGAGAAAGACAAGGATCAAACAGAAGCAATGCCATCCTGACAGGACTCACTGTTTTCTTCTCAGGTGGAATGCTGGTAATTAAGTCTATTCCAAGGAACAAAGCATGTGGATTAAGGGAGCACTTTCTCATAAAGGGAGCTTTTAAATCTCAGTTTCCTTTCAATGCCCATTCAGCCCCCTTCCTTTGCACTGAGAATAAATCTTAGCTCCTTTCCCTCTAATCACGCAGGTCTGGCCACACTAACCTCCTCTGAGCTGCTGTCTTCCATTCCCATTGAGCATTTTGTTTCTGTGAGGTCTAGCCTTCTGTGGACCCTCAACTCCAAAGGCATGTTTTTCAAGAGGCCTCTGCAATCAGTCTAGCCAAGCTTTTGCAATGTGGCCTTGGAGTAGACTTCCATGACCAAAACATGTGTTTTATAGAAAGAGTCTAGGTTGCTTGTTGTCTACTGCCTGTCATAAGGTTACATACACATGATCGGGAAAATTTGCCAACATATCCATGAATTAGTAAACAAAAATGAATGGAGCCTGACTGGCACATGGTGGGTTCTTGGAATTATAATCACCTGTTTGTTGCCTTAAATTTATAATATGGTACAAGACTATAACATGAAATGACAGATGTTTCCATTTGAGTGGTCCTTCTTTGCCTTATCATAATTAAACTGGAAAAGCACTAGATTTTTAGACATGGTGTGACATGCTCTGGGAGGTAGATTGTGGATTTTCTGTAGTTGTGGAGAAGGCTATGTACCAAATATTTGCTCAAATGTGGCATTTCAGGGTCATCTCTCTGACCCATGGAGACCGATTGAGACTTTCCTTCAATTTGTACACACATCATAGAGAACCATACATAAATAGAAATTCAACAGCTCTAGCAAAATTCCTAAAGAGAGGAAAACTGTCAGAGTAAGCGGTAAAAAATGTGCTTGGTTTCTTAAATGTAGAAATGGCAATTTGCAGCATTTATATAAATTGCCATGTTCTGAGTGTTGCAGCTTGGAGACTGAACAGGGAGTAAAGCTGCAGCTAATAGCAAATCTGGTGACACATGCTTTGGAAGTGAAGGCTTAGTCAGTACTGTGGCACCATTGTGGCAAGAGGCATGCCATTAGCCAGAGGGCTTTGCATGAGGACTGATATGTCTCGTGTTGATTTTCTCTCATGGAAATCACTCTGGCTGCATTCTCTTATATTTGGGGCATATGAATTTGCTGACATTACCGTGGCTAATGGTGAGATGGAGCCTACATGTGATGGGGGCTTCCTTAAAATTTTCTGAGCGGTCTCTGATTTCTAAATGTACACTGAAATGTGAGTTCAGTTGAATATACAAGTAAGTTTAAAAGGAGTTAGACAAATTAGAAAGTGGGGATCTGGACTGGCACAGTAAGAAAGAACATCATTGTTTTGATGTGAAGCAGGTTGGAGAAGAGCAATACCGTGCTGGCATCTTTATGCATTTGTAGTTTGCCTTCTTTTCTCTCCCTGCACTATCGTGCTCAGTATTTCCGTTGATAAACACCTAATGTATGTGCCTTTTAGAGGGTTGCTAGAACAGAAGTGGATATTTGTGGATAAAAAAACGAAAGCATTTTTTGTGGACAAATGCAATGAAGCCCAGAGCCTATGGCCACAATGGACAACATACTAGCAATCTGAATTTGACAAGCTGCTATGTCAAGTCCTATATGCAGCCCTGTTGCTCTGTAGTCACCCCCCTGAGGACTCTACCAAAGGAAATGTGTTTTTAGTAACATGAAACCAAACAGAGTCAACTTTCTAGTACATGTAATAAGCAAGAACTAACATATAAGATATTCTAAAACACAAAGTATTTTTCAGTACACTCACTTAAAAACAGAATGATGGGACTTGGTATCCTGGTACCAATATAATGAGACTAGAAATTGAAGTGGGCAGTATCTCCTCAGGAGAGGTCCACATAGTAGAAGGAAGGTATGGGTTAGACTGGGGTCAGCTTTTGATTAAGACTGTGAATATAACACCAGTAGCACAGACACTGAGAGAAACAATCAATCAATGGGACCTCTCAAAACTGAGAAGCTTTTGTAGAGCAAAGGATATGGTCAACGAGCCTACAGAATGGAAAAAGATCTTCACCAACCCCACATCTGACAGAGGACTGATATCCAGAATATATAAGGAACTCAAGAAATTAGACATCAAAATGACCAACAGTCCAATTAAGAAGTGGGCTTCAGAACTAAACAGAGAATTCTCAACAGAGGAAACTCAAATGGCTGAAAGACATTTAAGGAATTGCTCAACATCCCTAATCATCAGGGAAATGCAAATCAAAACAACTCTGAGATACCACCTTATGCCTGTCAGAATGGCTAAGATCAAAAATACTGAAGACAGCTTAAGCTGGAGAGGATGTGGAACTAGGGGAACTCTCCTCCACTGCTGGTGGGAATGCAAGCTTGTACAACCACTTTGGAAATCAATATGGCGCTTTCTTAGAAAATTGGGAATCAATCTCCCCCAAGATCCAGCTATACCACTCTTGGGCATATACCCAAGAAATGCTCAATCATACCACAAGAGCACTTGCTCAGCTATGTTCATATCAGCATTGTTTGTAATAGCCAAAACCTGGAAACAAAGTAGATGCTCTTCAACTGAAAAATGGATAAATAAATTGTGGCACATATACACAATGGAATACTACTCAGCAGAGAAAAACAATGACACCATGAGGTTTGCAGGCAAATGGATGGATCTAGAAAAAATCATCCTGATTGAGGTAACCCAGTCTCAGAAAGACAAATATGGTTTGTACTCACTCATAGGAGGATACTAGATGTGGAACAAGGATAACTAGACTGCTACTCACATCACCAGTGAGGCTACCTGGAAAACAGTACCCCAAGAAAGACACGAGGATCGCCCAATGATGGAGAAATGGCTGAGATCTTCACGAACAACCTGGACATGAGTGGGAGCAATGAAGGGTGACGGTCGAGGGAAAGAGAGTGGGAGATCCCAGCTGGATCAAGAACAGAGAGGGAGAACAAGGAATAGGAGACCATGGTAAATGAAGACCACATGAAAAAAGGAAGAAACAAAGTGCTAAAGAGGCCCACAGAAATCCACAAAGATACTCCCACAAAAGACTGCTGGCAATGGTCCAGAGGTGGGAATGGGGGGTGTGCTGGGGGGAAGGGGAGGGGGGCAGGAAGGGGGAGAACAAGGGAATCTGTGGCTGTTATGTAGAACTGAATGGTATTGTAAAATAAAATTAAATTAAATAAATAAAGAAAAAAGACTGTGCTGTGTTTAACTGCAAAACCAACAATCCACAGGTAGATGGTGTCTGCCAAAGGCCAGCTACAGCTCTGGTCTTCTAAGGGTGAACATATCTCCATAACACAGAGGTTTGTTTAGGATGTTCTAACAAAGAAAATGGTATGGAAATGCTACCATGATTATTTATGCTTTTAAGTGACTATTAGAGTCTGCATGGAGATGGCCACAGTCTGTCACAGTGTCACACAATCACATGTTACCTTGGATACGAGGCTGGCTCTGTATGCTGCTAGTTGCTTCAGGTACTCCTTCTTTGCAGCCTCGGTTTTCTTCTTATAGACCTGTGACAGCAGCAGAAAGTCTTAAATTAGACCAGGCATTTGCTTTTGTTTCAAGGGACAGACAATACAGAATGGTAATTGTACACACATACAGATAATTTTATAATAATATATAGCTCCCAAAGAGTGTGTTTTCTTCCTGAAACAGGTTTGAAAGAAGGAGAATAGACTCTGTAAGAAAAGAATCAACAATTGTAAAGTTTTGCATTTTTCAGAATGTGTATGAAAAGATCTGTGAGCACAGAAATAAATGGCAGCATTGATGAAGGCTTCCTGAGGAGCCTCGCCCAGGAATAAGACACTCATATTTATACAGCCGGCAGTAATTCAACAACATAGTAATATTCTAACTTTTGTGCTCCATGCCAAACACAAAGCCAAAATGGGATTCAGGGATGATGTTTCCTACTTAGTATGAAAATCAACAGACAGGTATTGGCAGTTGTGGGATCATCACAATTTTAAGAGCCTCTAAGTTATATTTCCAAGGATTTGGGAGTCAAGAGTGGCAGGCAAGGGTACAGTGGGACTGGAATGGGATGGTGAGTGGCTAACGACACAACCTGTCACACCACATGACATGCACATCATGTACTTTCCAACAGGAACATGGATGACATAGATGACAGCCATGTGGACCTCATAAAAGTCATCTGCAATGAACAGACATTCAGAGGCTTGAAAACCAAAGTAAAAGCAGTGGAAACTAAGACCTGAGAAGTGACCAGCCAGAGGTTACCGTGCTTTACTTAAACAGAGGATACCCTGGAATATAAAGGAGTTCATCTTCTTCCCTGAGGCTGAGTTTTAAAGGTTGCGAAGTTCTGCAATCTTTAAAAATCAGCCTAAATGAACAAAATCCTCTTCAACATTTATTGTGGAAATGGAAATGTGCTCCCCCTGCTGTGACTGTTAGCCAGACTCAGGTTAATATTGAAAAGTGGTGTAGAATCAGTTGGGGCAGTTAAATAAGAATATGCCTACGGCCAAGAAGCCTGCAGTAGAGGGCAACATTTGCTTTCTAGAGACAGGGGTTTGCTGTGCCGGACTCTGAAATTTGACATGTGAGAAGTATTATTTACTCATGAATATTGTAACTCCAGCAGAACATTTTGCCCAGGTAAACAAATAACTACACTTGCAGCCAGGTTATAACAAGACCTACAAAATAAATGTGATTATTCCCCTTAAAAAGAGGGAGGGGAAGCCTGCAGCTTTGACTTTCCCATCTACAATTTTACATAGAAAAACTAATTAAAGCAAAGATGCATTAATTAGTGCAATATTATCATTTGGTCATCCCACTGTCTTTACTAAATAAGAAACCAAAGAAGAGCAGAAATCCTATTTAGGAGTTTTCTATTGTTTGTAATAAAATAGTTAATGTGTCTTTTGATGGAAGCACAGGAGTGTCATAGATTTACAGGACTATTGCAGAATTCAAATCCAGAATCTTCTGCTGAAATTCACATGTGACTACAAATGGCTGCTAGAGTAAAGCATTTGAACATTATGACCCTACTTGGTCCAGCCACATTTAGAAACAGAGTACTTCTGATCTTTATTGATTGATTGCTTTTCTTTTCTGCTAGAGATTCCTCCTACTAGTTTTTCCTTAAGCCCGTTTCTCCATGACATAATTTGTAAATAATGGTTTTAAGCACACTCTTTACTCTTATTACCTTAAAGTGGTTCTGAGGGGGCTGGAGTGAGAGCTCCGTGGTAAGAGTGCTTGCATACTAGCATGAGGGCTTGCTTTTGAATCTCCAGACTCTGTGAATCTCTCAGCATGTCTGTGCATGCCTGTGACCTCAGCATCATGGGGTAGAGACAGGGAGATCCTGACAGCAGAGCTTGCTGGCCAACTGGCCTCACAGAAATGGCAAGCTTCCTATTCAGAAAGAGACCTTGTCTCAAGGCAATAAGGCAGACAGCAATAAAGGAAGAGGTACAGAGTCCTTTTCTGATTTTTACATGCATGCATAGGGGCATATGTGCCTTCACACTCAAGTACAGACACGAAACACACACACACACACACACACACACACACACACACACACACAAAATGGTTTTGAGAGCTATTTTCTCCCATACATACAGACATCTTAGAAACTTTGAGGAAAACATTTAGTAGACAAATCTTTGAAACTTCCAAGTGTCCTAAATAATTATATCATTATTTCAATTAATATGCTATACTCTGTGTCCCATTAGCTAATTAGCATTCATTTAGCTTTTAGAGATAATTATAACATATGTTGGTCTCTAGCCTTGCCCAAAGTATTGTTTCCTAAGTAGCAAAGGTAAGGTGGCATGATTCTAGCATTTCCTGTCTTTGTTTCATTTGGTTTCTATTGGAACCACAACAGTGTAAGCATCCAGCTAAAATCACACAAAGTGTTAACATTCCTGCAATGTGTTGATTAACAACTCGGACAGAGAGGTGTGTAACTCCCCCATTTTAGGCTGAACATACGGCGTGGTTCTACCCAGGATCGATGCTGTTATGGGATACCTGACTAGCATTCAGAGATCCCTGTTTCACAAATGGCTCCCCAGTGGCTATTGATGATGGGCTATGTTGGGATCACCGTGTAAGTGCCCAAACACCACTTTAGGGACACGTAAGCTCATCACTTCACATTATGTGGATTGATGGGTCCACATGCTCCCAAATAGCTGCAGATGTTCAGAGGGAGAATTCAAAGGGGGGTCATTTCAGGAAGTGTATTTCTATAATTGTGTTTAAGGGAGGGTAGCCCAGATCAGAGCGAAAAATCTGAGGTTGTCTACCCAGTAATAATTAGACCCTCCACCTTCGAGAACTGCTTAATGGTTCCAATACTACACACTGTGTGTGCCTCTCTGATGCTGCTCTCTAAAACTGGACTAGGGTGCTGTTTGAATCCTATATTAATGGAAATGTCCAAAGACCTCAACCCGAGAGAATGATATTCATATATAAGAATTCCACATGTAAAGGAAGTAGGGGAAATTCTTACTTTAGAACAGAAATTTCAAGATAACTGGTAAAAAGTTCCTAAAAGATGTTTCAAAACTTCCAAGTTATGGATGGAGAAAGCCCTTCGTTTGCAGAACCCAAAGGGGTTGTGGGATTGCATTCAGCAGTGAGCAATCACCTCAGTGATCAAATGCACAGGCCTGACCTGTGAGGATGGATCTGATTTATGTCAAAGTCAAGTTTGGGAAAGACACAGTTTCTCTCAGGAAAGACAAATATTTTAAAGGTATGTGATTCATACAGTAAATATTAGTGTTCTGCTGAGCTACAAAATGGCTTCCAAATGGGCCACAGCTGTTTGAAATAAAGTCCAAAGTTGGCCAGAAGTAGATTTAAAAATCATAATACATCATTTATCATTTCCCCAACTCATCCAAACACTTTTGAATTCATCCTGCCTTAACATAGTTATATGCTGTGGTTTGTTATTCCAAGAAAGCCACCATTTCCTATCTAAGGCTTGCATCTTGTTGGTTAAACTAAAACATATATAACAGCTAACCCAAAACACACATAGATAGACATCAGATAGCAGTTCTGGAGAACCCAGATCCTGTTCACATGATTCTGTGACTCACCAAGTGCTCTAAATACCACTGAGTATGTGTGTTTTTATAGGCTGATAATCCCTAATTAAAATCAGCAGTCCAATGTCAGTGAATATGACACTCTTAAACAGAAAATTTTTTTATGCAATCTGTCAGTTCACTCTTGCATTCTTCTTCCACAAACAATCCTCCCAGCTAATGGAGAAAAGCAAAATCTTATAAATACCAGCTAATTCCCTCTTCCTTCCTTCTTTCTGGCTCAGGCTCATAATTGCTAGTCAGTTTTCTTCAACAGTTGTTACAGTCATAGAAGAAAAGGTACAAAGTCCTTCTCACTTTGAATTCTACTCAAACCCCATTTAAAACTGACAAGGTGTTTTCCTTTTTGGATAAGTACAAATGTCTCTTTTTTCCACTACCATTTTTATTTATAGAAAATGCTTAGCAATGAATTATGTATGAATAAGAATAACTTTATCACAATCTCAGAGACACAGTTCAGAAACTTCTTGTGCATACCCCCTTTCAGGGATGCCATTGTTAAGGTCAGACGGAGAAAATGCATCAGTCCTTGGCCCTTAAATGTGGTTACGTATCCATCTTGTCTAACTTGCTTACATTTTCTTAAGGATGCCTAACTGGAAAGACTTAAGGTAGTATTCAGAGGATCGAAAAAAATTACAGGATATGACAAAAATCTTGCTATTGATTCCTTCTGAAGATGGTGTGATACAACTGAAGGGTCTCGGCCATGTTGATGCCACCTGTTCCTGGCTGGTACGTATCAGAAACAGGCAGTTTGGCTTTAGAGATGGCGATAAAACATATCTGCTGATGTATCCAATGAAGACGACTAGCTGAGTATCATGTTGTTTAGTTACTCCTAATCAATAGCCTGGCTCCTGTGTGCCTAATGTATTGTGAAGCATGAAGGGCACAGAAACAAAACAGCATTTGAATTTATGCGTTGGTTACTTATGTCTTGTTGTTGTTGTGATCAGGTACTTTATTTTATATATCATCTTTAGTTCCTCCAACAAGAATGTTGCCTCGGTATTATTTTACAGAACAGGAAACACAGACACACAGACAGACAGACAGACAGACACACACACACACACACACACACACACACACACACACAGAACAAAAAACAAACAAAAAAAAAAACCCAGTGAAATATGGCAGAATCAGGAGTGACAAAGTAATCTGGTGGCAGGCATCTGTGTTTGCTCACTGTCTCCCCCTAGCTGTGAAAATATCCTCAGATACCTCTTGAAATTAGAAATTATGAGAGTCTCATGGCAGAAGCCCAGCATACAGGATAGCATCTGATACATAATAGGTGCCCAGGAAACACAGCCAGACATCAAAAGATAGGACAGGATTCTGAGAAATGTGTCGGCAGGTGATACTGTCACAGTGTTGACGTAACAGAGTTCACTTACATAAAATAAGAAAGCTGCAATGGCACAAGACCACTGTTGTCCACGTAGCCCATGTTGACAGAAGTAGTATTATGCAGCCTGTGACAGTATTTGTTGAATAAAAGTTCCTGCAATGGGGTTTCACGTTTTAGGAGTCAGCATAAGCATGGATGGTAAGGATAAATTTCTAAAGTGCATCTTCTAAAGTAAAACATACCTCACTGGGAACAGAGAATTTATAGACAGATATGTGACCTATCCCAAACATATGTGCAAGTGATAAGTTGTAAAAGACTTGAATGGAATGAATATCATATTGGAGTTATCTCCTCATCAAAGCTATGGAAACTTTCAAATGAATTATTAGCTCCCACTGTGTATAGTGTATAAATATTCACACACCTGTATTACTCATGTTTATGCCCACAGTACTGTGAAACATTCTCATTAATATATCAGCATGTATATGTACATATAAATAATTGGCTTTAGAAGTAAAATATGCTTAACATTTCAAGTTGTAATCTAATTGCTCACTTGCAAATTTCTATGAATATAATTTTTTCTTACATGCTATGGTCTTTATTTTTTGCTAATTAAAATTTTCTTCATATATTATTTGAATATTATGTTTTTCAAGAATAATTATTTTTTAGATTTTTATTGTTTCTTTCTGAGATTATCATATGAGTACAATGTATTTTCATCATATCTCCCCCTCCATATCCCCTCCAACTCCTCCTGTGTCCTTCCTGACATCTCCCTGTCAAATTCATGTCCTCTTCTTCTATGAATGTGTGTGTGTGTGTGTGTGTGTGTGTGTGTGTGTTAAGTCCCACCCTGTGTACTTGGGTATAGAGCCTAGGTTTCTGAATGAATAATTGCTTTATTTATGGTATATGCTTCATCTTTTAGAAAGTAGGAAACACAGCATGCTTATAAGTAAATGGCTAAGATAAACTTACATATATGCCAGTGCTGTAGTGTGGCAGGGTTTGCATTAACCTTAAGTATGGCTGGCATAAAATCCAGACTTTGTCCTAAGATAAGGGGCAAAAACCACAGCAGCATTTATATAGTGGGTGTCTGAGCACCAATGAGGAGTAAATGATTTGATTCCGAGGGCTCCGAGAATTTGTCAGCTGCTTCCTAAGTATAATTCTGGCTCTTCATATCCCTGCTGCTTCTAATTTAGCAGGACAGGCTCATAATTGAAGCAAATTAACTATTTACACTTGCCCCTCTACCAGGGAAGAAGACACAGCAGCAGGAAGAAGAAGGAGGAAATTACATTCTCCCACTTGTGTCAGATCTGCCCTTATATAAACACATTAACAGTAATTTCATGAGGCGTCAAACATAGGAATAAATACTGAGAGATAAAATAATGAGGTGCTGCTATTGAGCTGAACTGCTGGGGCTAATATCCTTGGATATGAATTATGCATCCCGAAAGAAGGCATATGCTACAATATTCAAACGCCTTCCCTGCAAGTGATATCTGCTCATTAGGCTGTGCATCTCGAGGTAAATCCACTCTCTTCTTCCACGACAGGAGTAGCATTTACAAAAATACACTCTCCAGGCACCGTGGGCTGCGGTTTCCCCTGAATACCACGAACCCGAGCAGGCTTTCCACTCCTTTTTTAGCACAACAGCATGTTTATTTAGCTCTTGGCTGCAGCTTTAAAGCCATTTAACGTAACATAAACAAGAACATTTTGTTTGTAATTTGCTAAATGTCTTACAGCCCGACTGTGTCTCCAATTAGGAACTTAAGGTTCATTTAGTAATTTACATCTGGTTCTGATTTAAGGTGGCTTTCCTTGACTAAAAGGAACTCAAGAACCCTTTCCAACTCTCTGGGCCAACCCGTTCTGTTCAAAGCTGACCAGCCCTTTTATTTTATAGACTTTGAATTGTCTGACATTGTCATCATAAGCTCAGGTCCTATACCAGGGTGATCAGCATCAGAGCATTACAAAATCACAGAGCAATGAGAAATTTGGATGAAGCCTTATCAAAAAGATGTTGAGGGTTGCTGAAATTCCAGGGAGCCACGATTCAAGAGGATGGTATTGTTTACTTATTTTTTCTTCCTCTGCAGGTTCCAGTCAGGGAAAGATAAGTAGCAAAACCGGGCATCACAGCAATACTTGTGTTTTATCCCCTTTCTCCATCTGGTGCCTTTTAAACAACTTGGTATGCTTCTGAAATGGGTTCTCCATTGTCTTGCAAGTTATTAGCATTTAAAACCCCCAGTTGGAATCCCAAGCACAATTTTCTCTGCATTCCAGATTCAGTATTGTCTTCTCAAGTATTCAAAGGGAGCCATCTCTGAGTGTGTCTAGTGTCTTTGGAGGGAAAGATTCCTGAAGGAGGTCCTGTGTTGCTTGAGAATTGTTGTTATCACTTCTATTAGCTTTCTTTTGATTTCTCCTCCTTGAAAGCGTATTGGGGGAACCAAAGTACCTACAGTTTCTTGCTCAGCATGGATTCTAAAAACTAAAGACCCATCCGACCTCCGTGCTGACTTTCTACTCCTGCATGGACTCCACACTGAGCAGGCATGCAATGGAAACACAGTTCTCTATTAGGCATGTTCCTACTGGTCGGCAGAAAATTATTCAATTATAATCTCACTAATGATGTTTTCCCATAAATATTGTAATTTTCTGAGTCCCTAATAAGTCATTGATAACTGTCCATTTCCCCCAGTTTGTGTTTATTTTTGTAGCCGCTCACAGTTTTGGGCTATTATGGCAACAGGGTTTTCAAGCAAGCAAAGCCCATGAAATCCCCACCTCCTACCCAAACTGCCTACACAATGCAAAACCATCCTGTGGGCTTGTCTAAACTAATTTAGGAGTGTTCCTTTAAAAACACAGAGCAACAGTATTAAATGAGAGTTAAGTACAGTTACTTTAAGTTTGAAGCAGATACTATAGTGTGTCAGCGCAATGAGTCAACATAAAGGGAATGGATGGTTGGTAATGCAGCAGAAATAACACCTTGGGATAACTTTGACATTTTTTGGATCTCCAGAGTGCCTTTTAGGCAGGCATGTTTGCCTCGCTGGCATCTCCTGCAAACAGTCTGCCATGGTGCAGCAGAGCAGAGGCCGGACCAAAGGATGCCAAATGCTCTGAATGTAGGCATGGGCGTGGGTCCTATGTGTGTTGTATGTAGTGTTGTAATCCAGCCATTTGAGAACAATGCAGTCTGTGTCTTTATTAAGCAAGAGCATCTCTAGATGGAAAGAATCAGCACTTCTGAATTCCTGCTACATCAACAGGGAACATCATGCATGGCCACAAACCATCTCAGGGTGACCTAAATTGCTCACAACACCTAATTTAGGTAATTCTCAAACAAGTACTCAAATTTCAAAATACTTGAATCTTTCAAGAAACCTAAGATAGAAATATTTTCTTAGACAATCTTGGCAAAAATCTGTTTTAGTCAGTAGATTTTGATTCTAGGATATGAATCATGTTGTCCAACTATTATATAAGTCTGTTCTTTATTTACTAAATACAGTTTCCTTCCAACACTCCTCCATAAACCTCAGTTACCTCTATAAGCAAGAACCCAGGGGGAGACTCATTTTGAGTTACTTATTAAGTGAGAAATAAAATGCAAAAGAGAAGGAAAAACACCTTGATGTTATACGTGTTTGATTAAGAAGTCTTGACTATTACATTGTAACTGTAATCACATCTATTCTGAAACTTAGAGTAGGGGATGGGAGTAATGTCCCCTTTTAAGATGACAGTTGATAATAGCAATTCTAATCCTCTCACTCTCATATGCATATCTACAACTATATAATCTCTCATATGCATATATATAAAATCTCTAATATGCATATATGTAATCTCTCTCTCTGCACACACCACACACACACACACACATACACACACACACATACACACACACAGACAATTAATCTTATACAGCTAGGCAAAAAGAATGTTCAAAGATATTTTAATAATCCTCTCTTGTTATATTAAAAAAGCAAATCATCACTGTAATAGAATCAATGGATGAAACTTAGATCTTTATACTTGCTGTCTTAGGAATTATCTGGTTTTGACTGCATGAACATTTTTTTTATCCACGAGAAATAAGAGTGCAGACAGTTATTTTTATATTGGAAATTCAAAGGATAGCTCCTGGGAGGTGAAAAGTCTTTCTAACTCTGTCTTGAAAACTCCGGGCTTGAACCTAGGGAAGTCTTAGGACAACTGGGACCATAAAGACAGGTAGGAAAGGAGACTAAATGTTAGTCTGAGAAAGGGCAGAAGGCAAGGCAGAACAAAGGGGAACCATGTATTCCTTCTGATGAGTGAGAGCTGCTGTGCACAGTCCCTGGGGAGAAGGCACTTTCTGGAACTTCCTCCAGGAAATTGAATCTCAGAGTGGTAGAGGACAAGGGTTGATGCTCAGGATTTCCAAGAGTACATGGAGGATTAGCAGAACAGCAGAATAGGTAGGCATGGATCAGAGAAGAGGGACAGGGCTGGGCTCTCTCATCCTAGTGTGCTTTGACCATCAGTGAGCAATCCCTGCTGACTGGAGGGAAGATACCTATACAGCTGCACGCTCACCTGGAAACCTCATCTAAGATCTGGGAGTATGGAAGAAAATTGAACTGAGTTAGGGACCATCTAGAAACTGGCTCCCAAATCCTGAAATGATCATGTGAGGTTTCAATTAGAATTAAACAATACAATGTTACTTGCTCTATTTACAGTCACATGACCACATCCATTAAGTGCACAGGGTTCTCACAGTGCGTTCACCACCATTAATGGCAGCTCTTAGCACCTCTTACTCTATAGGGAAGGTTTTGTTGGCATTACCTCTGCCTGCAATCTTGAAGACATAAGAAAATGTGTAGAAATTTCAGGTTGTGACAGCTGTGGAGCCTCCATGGGACTGGACTGGGCCTTCCGCATAAGTAACACAGTTGTGTAGTTTGGTCTGCTTAAGAGGCCCCCTGGCCTCTTAAGTAGGATCAGGATCTATCCCCAGTGCATGAGCTGGCTTTTTGGAGCTCATTACCTATGGTGGGACACCTTGCACAGCCTTGATGCAGGGGGAGGGGCTTGGACCTGCCTCTACTGAATGTACCAGGCTCTTCTGACTCCCCAGGGGAGACCTTGCCTTGGAGGAGGAGGGAATTGTGGGTGGGTTGTTGGGGGGCAGGCTGGTGGGGAGAAGCAGGAGGAGGGAAGAGGGGAATCTGTGGTTGGTATGTAAAATGATTGGAAATTTCGAGTCGTGAAGGATAACTGACTTAGCAGTAGTTGGCAGGTGGGGATGGGAGGGAAGCTCTGATTCTTGGCATCTGCTTTTATCACTGCAGCCGTCACTGCTGCGATGTTTGTCAGGAAGAGAAAGGTTAAATGGCAATTTCTCCTCAGAGTAGCCATGTCCCAGCTACATAAGCCAGAGGGATCAACAGCAGAGTGGAGACCTATTTGTCTTGTTTATTTGCCAAATCTATTTTATCTGGACAGTGCTTGGCAAATATATGCTCAAAAATATTTGTTAAATAAGTGAGAGAACTTAATTTTCCTGGCTCTAGTTCATAGATTTTGGACAATTCATTATAGACCCATGAGTACTGAGTAGAACAAAGGAGATAATTCAAATGTCTTTTAATAGTGTAAATCCTACTTATAGTATATATATATATATATATATATATATATATATATATATATATAAACTAAGATTCCTATAGAGCCAGTACAGTTTTCTTTTTTAAAGTCCCAATCCACGCTCCACTGTGTGTGTATGTGTGTGTGTGTGTAGGGAGGGAGGGAGGGAGGGACAGAGGGAGAGAGAGAGAGAGGGAGAGAGGGAGGGAGGGAGAGAGGGAGGGAGAGAGGGAGGGAGGGAGGGAGAGGAAAGAGAGAATGAATTTGTACAAGTATGGTCCTGTGCATGCCAAGGCGCATGTGTGGTAGTCAAAGGACAATTTCACGTGCTGGCCATTTCCTTCCAAGTTGTTTGTGGCAGGGTCTCTTTGTTGTTATCTGCTGTGAATGCCAGCCTAGCTGATCCCTGAGCTTCCAGGGATTTCCTGATTTCTGCTTCCATCTTACTGTAGAAATGCTATCATTTCTGGCTTTATATGAGTCCTGTTCTTTACGAGTTTTGAACTCAGGCCTTTACACTCGAGTAGCAAGTACTTCAAATATACTTCCCTGGACATGGTGAAGAGCCACAAACATTTCTTTCAAGAATCAAATGTGACCCTAAAACATGATTAGTGCAGTAATTTTCATTTCACAATAGCTGTGTTTATGTTGTCATGTTGATAATTTATTCATTATCATGCTTATTTAATGTTTGTGGCAATAATTCTCCATTTTGACAATGACCATCTAGTCTCTAGTTTAGACAGAAGATTGGTATTGCTTTTTCATGTGGGTAAGCTCCATCTACTTTCTGAAACTTTACACCTCATCTGCTTCAAAATCTCCTAGGTGACTCATGGCACTGCTGGTATGTCTCACATGTCCTTCCCTAAGCATGGCCCTCAGTCACACCATGGACATCCATAAGTAAAGACAGGGAAATCAGCCATCTGGTCCCACTTAACACAGCCTGGAAACATGGGCAAAATATATGTGGGGGGTTGAATAACATATCCCGGTAGTCTTTAGGGAAGGATGGAGGCTCTTAAACTTGAGGTCCATTTTGCAAAGAGCAAAAAGTGTTTGATGACAATAGGGTGAATCTGAGTGCTGAAGAGAGGCATGGACAATTTTCAAAGGCAAACTTTTAGTCTCTATGCTCACACTGCAACATTAAGATATAATCCTGGCTGGGGTAAGTGGAAGTCTTTCCAAAAGTAGCTATTCTGTATAAACTCTGAAACAAGGAAACTAACATTCTACTTATGAAAGAGTCTGAAGGGAGTATAAGATGAAGGGCCCTCTGTTAAAGTCTGGTTTAGGTGGGATACTTTCTAAGTCATGCTTATGGATGGCATCTGACCATTTTCCCTGGTGCTCACCAAAGCTCTTTTTGAAGCCCCCTATATTCTGCTTGCAATCAAGCTGATTCCATCCATTTCATCCCTTCTTACCTGTTTCTGCTCTTCTCCAAGGCCATCCCACATGGAAGCTACAATCTTAGAGACTTCACCAAAAGTAGCATTTGGATTTTGGCCCTTGATGGCAGCCTGAGTGTCACGGAAGAACAAAGCATAGGCAGACACAGGCTTCTGGGGTTCATTAGGGTCCTTCTTCTTCTTTTTTTTGGGAGTTTTTGGTTTTTTTCCCATATCAGAGGCAGGCCGCTTCTCTCCACCATTGATCTGAAATAAAAATCAACACAGATTATGGAGGAACTGAGAAAATTGTTGGCTGAATCATATTTCCATTCTTCCTTGACACAGACACAGAATGCCACCCAGACACCCCCCCCCACACACACACACACAGATATTTCTATAAGAATGGAGGGAATTGCTGGTGCCATTTTACACATAAATCTTCATATTTTGTTCGGGGTAGAAATCAATGGTAGAATGCTTGTCCAGTGTGCTCAAGTACTTAGATTTGATCCCTAGCACCACACCACAACAAAAAACTACAAACAAAAAGACAATGTGTGCATTTCATTTAGTCTCCACACTCATCCTTTTCTCAGTTTAATTGACCCAGCTCTAACATCTTTGAAGCCTTTGGTAATTTTCACTGGGTATGCCATGCCTAGCTTGAGCATCCATGGTTTTACCTAACTTTGCTTTCAATCTTCTGTAGAAGTGCTGGGATTACAAACATGTGATAATATATCTGCCTTTACATGAGTTCTGGGGATTTGAACTCAGGTTCTCACATGTGTCAGCAAGCACTCTACTACTGTTAAATGCTACTCTTTCTCTCCCTTCATCATTTCTCTTTCACTGTAGCTGTGACAGCAGCAACCTTCTCTTGTAGAGATCTTATTTGGCTTACCTTCTTCCGTGGAGTTCTGACTTAGCTTTCTAATTATGACTTTAAACATTGGGTCAGCATCTCTAACAAAGTTTAATTGTTCTTGATTTTAACTTAGGATGATGGATGTGGTTGGGGGTGGGAATCCAGCAAGGCTTATGGTTTACAGAGTAGACAGGCTCTAGGATCTAGAACTTTCTGCAATGATGGCAAAATTCTTTTTTTTTTAATTAAGAATAATTTTTTTATTCAAAGATTCCCCTTCCCTCCTCCCACCTCTCCAGCCTCCCTCTTCCAACCCATCTTCCATTCCCTCCTACAAGAAAGTAAGGCCTCCCATGGGGAGATACATTTAGTACAGGCAGGTCCAAGCCCCTCCCCCTGCTACAAGGCTGTTTGAGGTGTCCCATCATAGGTAGTAGGCTCCAAAAAGCCTGCTCATGCACCAGGGATGGATTCTAAGCCTACTGCCAGTAAGCCCCTTAAGCAGATAAAGCTACACAACTGTCTTGCTATACAGAGGGCCTAGTCTAGTCCCATGCAGCTGTTGATCTAAATTTCACGAGTTCTTACTAGTTTGGTTTGGTTGTCTCTGTAGGTTACCCCATCATGATCTTGATACTCTTGCTCATAGAATCCCTCTTTTCTCTCTTCGACTGGACTCGTGAAGCTTGGCCTAGTGTTTGGCTGTGGGTCTCTGCATCTGCTTCCATCAGTTACTGGAGAAAGGCTCTATGATGACAGTTAGGGTATTCACCAATCTGATTACTGGGGTAAGCCAGTTCAGGCACCCTCTCCACTATTGCTAGTAGTCTAAGCAGGGGTCATCCTTGGGGATTCCTGGGAACTTCTCTAGCACCCGATTTTTCCTATCCCCATGATGTCTCTATCATGGTATCTATTTCATTGCTCTTCCACCCTGTCCCTGTTCCAGCTTGACCATTCTGTTCCCTTATGTTATCATCTCCCATCCCCTACCCTCAACTGCCCACCCCTCATCCCCAGTTTACTCAGGGAGATCTCATCTATTTGTCCTTACCAGGGTGATCCATGCATCTCTCTTTGGGTCTTCCTTGTTAGCTAGCTTCTCTGGAGCTATTGATTATAGTTTGGTTATCTTTTGCTTTACATCTACTATCTACTTATGAGTACATACCATATTTGTCCTTCTGAATCTGGGTTACCTCACATAGGATGATATTTTCCTAGTTCAATCCATTTACCTGCAAATTTCATGATGTCAATGTTTTTCTCTACTGAGCACTATTCCATTGTGTATATGTACCACATTTTCTTAATCCATTATTCAGCTGAGGGGCATCTAGGTTATTTCCAGGTTCTGGCTATTGTGAACAGTGCTGCTATGAACATAGTTGAGCATATGTCTCTGTGGTATGATTGAGCATTCCTTGGGTATATACTCAAGAGTAGTATCATTGGGTCTTGAGCAAGATTGATTCCCAATTTTCTGAGAGACCGCCACACTGATTTCCAAAGTGGCTGTACCAGTTTGTGCTCCCACCAACAGTGGAGGAGTGTTCCACTTACGCCACATCCTCTCCAACATAAGCTGTCTGCAGTGCTTTTGATCTTAGCCATTCTGACATGTGTAAGATGGTATCTCAGAGTTGCTTTGATTTGCATTTCCCTGATGATGAAGGATGTTGAGCAATTCCTTAAATGTGTTTTGGTCATTTGAGATTCTGTTGAGAATTCTCTGTTTAGCTCTGTAGCCTATTTTTTAATTGGGTTGTTCATTATTTTGATGTCTAGTTTCTTGAATTCTTTATATATTTTGGAGATCAGCCCTCTGTCAGATGTGGGGTTGGTGAAGATCTTTTCCCATTCTGTAGGCTGTCATTTCGTCTTATTTACTGTGTCCTTTGCCTGACAAAAGCTTCTCAGTTTCAGGAGGTCCCATTTATTAATTGTTGCTCTCAGTGTCTGTGCTACTGGTGTTATATTTAGTAAATGATCTCCTGTGCCAATGTGTTCAAGACTACTTTCTACTTTCTCTTCTATCCGGTTCAGTGTAACTGGTTTTATATTGAGGTCTTTGATCCACTTGGACTTGAGTTTTGTGCATGGTGATAGATATGAATCTATTTGCAATCTGCTACATGTTGACATCCAGTTAGATGGCAAAATTCTATAATCTACACTGTCCTATTTGGCTTTCACAAGCCATACGATGGTAATGAATGCTTAAATGAATGAGAGGAGTTGTATTCTTTTTCAAATTCAACTAGAGACCAGTACCCAATAACTAATACATTGAAGGCTTTGCCTGCAAAATTTATATTCCAGAAATTTTTGGAACAATTTAGATGAGCATTTTACTCTGTTTAAAAATAGATTCAATATTTTCCACTCTTCTGAGATTATTTAAATTGTTATTCTGACACAATCAGAAAAGCTATACTGAGTGTGCTTACGGTACTTACATGTGAATAACATTTTTTTTTTTTTTTTGCTAAGTAAAGATGATGACATTCAATCCATCTCTATAAAATAAGGATTCTAGAGAGGATTTCTTTCCAGCTCTAAAGTCTTGTGACTTGAAAGGAATATATAATGTTGCTACCTGTGAAGATCCCTGTTCACGCGGGCCTGTCCCACTGACCCGAATCCTGTTTACATGATCTCCCAGCAGTGGCCACTCTCACAGCTGTCCTGACCCTTATCTTCTGTGGCTGTTTTGTGCTTTTCCTGCTTGTGGATACTGTATGACTTATTCACATAACACGATTGGTATTGCAGGTGTGTAAGATAAACCCTACTGTGCATAGGACACACATTCTGTCAGGAGTCGACCTAGGCTCACACCTTCCCTCAGTTAACCATCATCTCTGTTGTCTTTCTTAAAGCAATTTTCCTGAGCTCCAATTTTCTACCATAACTTAGTTTCAGATCTATTTTTTATAATTACTGTAATGTACATATTTATATATTTTAAAACTTTAAAAGCATATTCAAATACAAGTGATGAAACCTTAAAAATTAACTCATCAAAGAAATGCAAAAACATCATCTTTGTTTTTGATAACGTAAAGTTAGTTTGAAAGATTTGTTTAAGTACTAACAAGAAATATGAAAAAGCTTAGTGAATTCTTTGGCATTGTTTTCATTTGTGAAAGATAGAGACCTGAGAATGATAGTTAAGATGACAATTATTGACAATTGATGATTGCCGTAAGTGGACAGCTGGTTTTCTACAGGGATTTGGCACCTGAGTGGCTATCCATGGTTCCACTACATGTCCTATGTCCTTGTGCATACACGCAGCACTTAGTGGACCTAGTGGGTTTCAAAAGAGTACATAAAGTTGGGAGGTGTGGTGGTTTGAAGATGATTAGCCCCATAGGTCCATATATTTGAATGTTTAGTCACTAGAGAGTAGAACTGTTTGAAAGGATTATTAGTTAGAAGGTGTGGCCTTGTTGGGGGAAGTGTGTCACTGGGGGGTGGGCTTTGATTATTCAAAGCCCACTCTAAGCAAAAGTCTCTCTCTGCTGCCTGTAGACCCAGATGTAGAACTCTCAGCTACATCTCCAACAATATGTCTGCCTGCATGCTGCCATGCTTCCTGCCATGATGATAATGATTAACCTCTGAAACTGTGAGTCAGTCCCCAGTTAAGTGCTTTCTTTTGTAAGATTTGCCTTGGTCATGGTGTCTCTTCATAGCAATGGAACAGTATTAAGACAGGAAGGAAAGTGAGAGAAGGGACAGGAGAGGAATTAGACAGAGACTGGGGGAGTTGATCACTATACATTATGTGAATGTATGAAATTATTGAACAGTAAAAAAAATGTTCCACTTGAAAAAAATAGAAATTGGCTACTCTGAAATTGTCTACTCCAGGAGATCAAAGGACCCCACAGTGACACTATGTTCTGAACCAAGTTAAGGTGTTCTAGATTACATTAGTCTATAATCTGAGGGGTGAGCCTAAGAAACTGCCGAGCCTCCTATAATTCTGTCAGAAGAGAAGGTCAAACATGGCTGCCCATGGAGAAGCTTTTAACAATACACCTAGGCATGGGATGCTGATCTCAGTCAAAACATCTCAATTCCATTCGACTACCTGACACATAAATGTACTGAGGGAGAAACAAGCTACTCTTTCTCTCTGCTAAGACTACACATGCTTATATTTTTCTCCTTTTTATAACCAATTCCTCAAGGCACTTTTCTGTGCTGGCTGTGTACTGTCTCTTATCATCACTTCTTGGTGCTTCCACCTCTCGTAGCTTATCATAAAGTCCCCATTGCCTTCACTGAATTATCCAAGTTCCTTGGGAAGGTGCTTCTCTTGGTCTTGGGACACCAACCCTGAGGTTCTTCTCTTATTTTGCTGGCCTTGCTGGTTTTAGAATCATTTTTTTTTTTTTTTGGCTCATCTTTCGCTATATGGCCATTTTGTGGTAGCATGCTTTATAGGGTTCTGTGCTGTAAACTCTATCCCCTTATGAATCTTATAAGCACATAGGCTTCTATTACTATCTGTGGTTGGATGATTGTGAGGTCTGGACTCCCCTGATTTGACATGCATATAAGCAACTATTATTTGATGTTGTTATCTGAAAATCTTAATTAATTGTCAAACTTAAGTCAGGCTCCTGTGTTTGCTGAGTGACCTAGATTTCTATCCATAGCATGTAACAGACTTCTAACTATACAATAATGTGCATATTGTTGCCATGCTTTTTTTCCAGCCCCAGTGGAAGTATTACCAAGGTAGGGTCTGGTCTAGTTTTGCTTACACTAGCACTTGTGTGGTTCCTGAAACACACAGTAAATACTTAACAGTTGCTATAGTACTAGTAAATAAAGTAATATAAACTAATACTTTGACAGGAAGGATGAATTAATGTAAATACAAATGGTTTCTGTTACAGGAAATTACTCACAGACTTGCTTGAGCACTTTAGGAGAATAAACAAATATGCAGTAAAAGAAAAAAACATGAAAGGTTTTATTTAAAAATTATTTGAAATATTACTAGCAATTTCATTTTACTATAGGATGTATCTTTGTGATTTTATTCTTTATAGTTTTTATGTCTAATTTTATAATTTATAAATATAAAAATTTATATTTTTTGTCATTTACATTCATAACAATACAATCTTTAAAAAAATAACATGAGTCCATGAGATTGATGATGAAGAATGTTAAAACTGAGTGTGTGAACCATCTTTCCTAGAGAAGTATAGTTACCACTCCTTATCAGTACATAAATCCATAGCTGCATACAATGCAGAGATTACTGGATCATGGGGAACCCAGACCCAACAGATGCATCAACCTCACAGCTCCTGCATCTATGGCTCAGGGGACATGGAGGAAAAGGGGGCTGAGAGCTTGTAAGAATCACAATACCAGGAAGTCTGCTGTGAGCCAGTCTTTCCTAAAAATAGCTGCATAAACAAGACCAGAACAATGGCTATTTCATTGACATGCTTATGTGAAAGGAGAAAAAGTTCTCAGGGTCCCACCCCTAGACAAAGAACTATAGGCAACTAAGGACAGCAGGGAGAAGAAGAAAGAAGAATTAGCCTCTCCCAGGGATGAGCCCCCTTACTACTTGTCCAGTGCAGAGTGGTCAGCTCTAAAACTCAGCAGGTTATATTGATATGTTTGTGCATACACATATGTATGTCATAATCAAAGAAAAGGAGGCTATAAACTTGAGAGTGGAGGGGACATGGGAAAGCTTTGAAGAAGAGTAGCTGAGAGGGCATGGAAGGAGAAAGAGAGGGGTAAAGTGATGTAATTCTATTTCAATTGAAACCATATTAGCAAAAAATGATATTAAAATGGAGTAGTCAAAGTAGGTAAGTATTCAGCTATGGATGACTCCTGAGGATATGGCCAGCAGCATGGTCATTCCAATAAGCAATCCCATAGTATATATTTAAAAGTTGCTGAGAGTATATTGTAAGCATCCTCATTAACAACAAAACAAACAGGAAAAAATAAAACCCAATAACAAGAAAACAAAAATCAGTGACGAGGTAAGATAAAGTGGTGGGTGTTAATTTTCTTGGCTGTTGTAATTATTTCATAATGTACATATACATCAAATAATTATGCTGCATATCTCATATATAATTTTATTTGTCAATCACAGTTTAATAAAGCTAGAAATAAGAGAGGTGATTGTGATATTTAAGGGAATATTTCATCAATGGTGGGAATAATTAGAAATGGAACAAAGCACAGATAAGTACATGCTTATTCATGGATAATATTACCTATATAATTTTAAAATTTAATTAAAATAGTAATGACTAGACAAATTGAATTAGTTACAACTGACAATTATGTCACTCTTCCCAGAAAATAAGCAAATGTTGAGAGATAAATCTATCATGTAATACATTTTTTATAAAGGATTTCCCCAAAATTATTTAAATAATTTCCTTCCTCCAACCACAAAAATTCAGGCTCATTCATTGTAGTTGAAAGTTTTCCTGTGTCCCATCCAGTCTGCAGCTGCTCAGATCCAAGTAAACACACGAAGGCTTGTATTAATTAAAACTACTCTGCCATTAGCTCAGGCCTACCACTAACCAGCTCTTACACTTAAACTCAGCCCATTTCTGTTAATCTATATGTTGCCATGTGTTCCATGGCTTTACCTGTGTGACATTACATGCTGCTCCCTGGACGGCAGGCTGGCATTTCTTGACTCAGCCTTCCTCTTCCCAGAATTCTCCTATCCTGCATATGCTTCCTGCCTGGTTCAAACTTATAGTCATATTAGGTATGTTTTCAAGGTCAAGCAGAGATATATTTTAGATAGACATGTCATCTTCAAACACTTCAAAGACAAAGAATATAGCATTTAAAATGTTTTTAAAACTTAGACTTTTCTGGACAATGAGACACGTCTGCTCCTGGCAGCACCAGTTACTTCAAGGAGAATGATGGACATTAAGTAAACTCATATGGAGTTTGCTTTCTTTGTGGCAAAAGTTAGCCACTGGGCAAAAATGTGTCCTTGTGTTGACTGATTGACAATATGTTATATAAACTGGACATGCAGGACCCATAGGAATGTGACCAGTGAACTTTGCAAGGTGAGGTGGTCCTTCAGGTTCCTGCTTTGCAGAAGAAACTGCCAGATATTCTACAGGATACAGAAAAAAGTGACTGAGAGACTAGGCCTATGAGCTGAAGATGGATGCCCCAATGTTACAGAGGAACTTTGGATGATTGTCCAGGTAACAAGCTGTCTTTGTCATTCTAGATTTTTGGAAGTTGCTTACAATGCACTTCCTATTTACTTAAGTAATATTATATATTTCTGGAGTTTTTGATGTAGTTGAAGACTAGATAGTTATAATTTTCCTTGGTTATAATAAAATACAATTTCAGAATAAAACTGTAGATTCACAATTATAGGATAGATAGAATATTTTCTTTAATTTTGCCAAATACAAACAGACTAGACATTGTAACTGTAATTCTTGCTTGATAACTGTTCTATTATATAATTTTACTATGTTAGAGTTAAAACCTTCCCTTTTGTTTAGACAGAAAAGGGGAAATGCTGTGGGATAATGCCCTTGTACACTGATTTAATAAAACACTGATTGGCCAGTAGCCCAGCAGGAAGTATAGGCAGGGCCAGCAGAAGATGAGAATTCTAGAAAAAGGAAGGCTGAGTCAGAAGTTGCCAGCCAGAAACAGAGGAAGCAAGATGACAAGACAAAACTGAGAAAAGGTACCAAGCCACATGGCTAAACATAGATACGAATTAAGGTTTAATTTAAGTGTAAGAGCTAGTCAGTAATAAGTCTGAGCTAATGGCCAGGCAGTTATAAACAATATTAAGCCTCTGTGTGATTATTTTATAAAAGGCTGAGGGATTGTGAGTGAGAGATTTGTCCTGACCACAGGGCCTGGGTAGGACCGGAAAAATCTTCCAACTACATTTCATTTTAAAATTGGTTTCATAATAATTATTCTCTTTGTTTAATATTGATATTCTATCTTTTAGGATGACTGATGTGGTAGTTTGAATGTAATTGGCCCCCATAGTCTCATAGGGAGTGGCACTATTAGTAGGTGTGGTATGATTTTATTGGAGTAGGAAGGGCCTTTGTTGGAGGAAATGTGTCACTGTGGGGGCAGGCTTTGAGATTTCCTATTCCCAGGATACCACCCAGTTTCTGAGTCTATTTTCCATTGCCTTCTGATCAAAATGCAGCCAAGTACCATGTTTGCCTGCACGCCAACATACTCTCGACCATGATGATAATGGACTGAACCTCTAAAACTGTAAACTGCTACTTCAATTAAATGTTTTCCATTATAAGAGTTGGCATGGTCATGGTGTCTCTTCACAGCAATAGAAACCCTAAGTAACACAACTGAATAAGGAGAAGAATCTGTAACAAAAGACACTCAGTGATGTATAATGAAATAGAGACTATAATTCTGAAGCAATGCATAGCACATTCTAGGGAACCCTAAACCATCCATGTAACCAACCTTTCCAGTTAGCTGTCTGCAGGTTTTCCATACTTTCTTGGCTTGGTTTTTAGGGTTGGGCAAACTTTTTGTCTTAATGTCAGAGTTTTGTTTAATAGAAGAAATCATTTCATGATTTCTGATTCTGTATTCTGAGGGTACAGGAGACATAATCTATGTGCCACAGGTATTCCTCTGAATCTTTGGGGACATGTCTGGTATTCCTCAGAAACAGCTATGAAGCTGTGATTTCACCCCATCCTTAAGACCAGGTCCCTTATATTAGTACATCATCTTTGTTTTTGCTCTGGCTGAAACAAGAGCATACCCATCTTTCAGTCACCAACATGCCAAGCCTTCCCCTTAGAGACATACTCAACTCACTATTTCTCAGAATTATCTTCCATGCATGAGAACTGACAGGCATATGAGAGGACCAATCTAAAAGATAGCCATTCATTACTCATTACTCAAGATTTACTGTCCTTCCTTCAATAATTAATCTAGGTCATCAAAGTGATCTTGGGTTGTAATCTTCCAACTACTTATAAAATTGCCTGCATGTAACTCAACTATGCTTTGAAATAATGCCACATTTTTCACTATAGATACACATGAAGGAGAAAAAAGGTATGCATGAAATATCTTCACTTTTATAAAAAGAAAATGCATTTTAGAGAGCATTGCTTATTGTGTTGTTCAGTGTTTTTGTATAAATGATTATTTCATAGACGTGATGGCTTTGCTTTTTAAGATGTAATAAAATAGAATGAAAATTCACTGTCATGGCTTGATGTCTTTTGTATTCTAGTACTTGGACAGTGATTGGTAAAGATATTTGCCTCACAAACACAAGACACAGTCCTCTGATGTGTGGTTTGTGTTGTCACCACTTTCGTACATAAGAAACATGCAGAAATGAGTGATCCCTTTAGAGTCTGTTTAATGAGCTGGGAATTTGTAAGGGGCTCAGTTTCCAGTGGTAGCTTTGTTTCTCATGTGAAAGGCACGTGGTCACTGTCCATATGCAAAGCTTGCTTGGGAAGAAGCATTGCTTCAATTTGGAACCACTTACATGCCAGTAATGGATTGTATTTTGAAAAGTACCTGACTCTTTTGACCGCAAACTATTTAGAATGAACATAAGGATGATGAATATGGTTGAGGTGAAAAAAATTAGCTAAATGGATTTACAATATGTCCCTGGGTATTGTCTGGATTTTGGTTTCATACATTTATGGATGGAAGCCTGTAATTTTATACCTTAACTTTCTAAGAAGTTTTGGGTTCTATAGTACCACTGTCTCATAGAAATTTCTAGAATGATAGGTATGTTCTCTGCCATGTCCAAATTGTAGCCACTATCCACATATAACTGTAGATCACCTGCCTAAAGTGGGTACAACTAAGAGTTGAAAGACTTTACATTTAATCTTAACTCATTAAATATAAATCTAAGTAGTCATTGATGACTAGTGGCTATTATACTGGATGGCACAGAAGTAGCCACTGAACACTTATTCTAGAGTATCAACTTATTAGGGTTCTGTAACTAGAGAATAAAACTCAGTTCTACTGTGTTCCATTTAGATCAAGAGAGATCTTATTATGCACAGAATAACATTCCACAGAAGACAGGTACATTGAAAATAAGACATCTTATGAATCTTTGAACCCTCTTTTCCATTATGTAGCACCTTTCAGTGACTTACCATACATTTCTGCTCTTACATTCTACAGCACTGGGCAAAGGTTTATCATTGCAAAGCAAAGCTTTAAAGTCCATTTTAAAACTGTGTGAAAATGATAACAACTGACAACATGACTGAACTGAAGCACTAATGCAGCCCTGACTACCTACAGAGTTATTTCATATGCAATTAGAGCAATAGTGAACAAATACATTCAAAATACATATATTTTGTACTCATAAATAAATATTACCCAAAAGCTTTCTTCAGTTGCACATGCTTCCTCTATCTTACTTAGAGAAAGATGTATTCATCATAGTTCTACAATATATTTAGGCTTTTGATAATCCACCTCCTGTCATGTATTATTGCTTCGTTACAATGGTGCATTTAACTTACTTATTACCAGAGAATAATAACCTTTTAATTTAAAAGAAGCATGTGCTTGGAATACTTCCTAATCGAGAGTTCAAGACTTCAGCAACATCAGGGAAAGAGAGCCAGGAGTGGGGCTTAGTGTTGGAGCACTTGCCTAGTACCAAAAACACCCAGGGTTTATTCCTTAGCAGCACACACACACACACACACACACACACACACACACACACACACACCAAGGAAAGAGAATCATCTATATTGAAGCATCTCTGGAGAAGTTAGAAATGTCTATAAGCATATTTAAAATAAACTGCCATGGTCCCAAAGCCTTTAATGGAGCCAGGAGAGCTCTTTAATGCACACTATCTTGCAGTAATTACTGCAGTTTAAAATAGATTTTAATCAAGCACCATCTGCACAATAGGCTGAACAAATGGCATAGAACTTCACTTATAACTCTTATCATCTAAGGTAAACATTGTAAAATCTTCACCACAGAAATGGGGAACACCACAGCACTTTCGTGATGTCCTGTTTCTAAAAGTGAAAATTCTGCTGCTTATGTCCCTTCTCTTCTCTTTCTCAGCAGTGCCATCTTATCCCCTTATGCGAATGAATTCACATAAGCATGGAAAGTGAGCCATCTAGTTACCGCAAAATCAGCAAGCCTGTAGCACTTCTTTCATTTTACAGTTGGGTTTATTATCATCATTAATAATACCAGCACATTCAATGAATGACTCAACACATCAATTATATGAAAACATGTATAATGGGCTTTAGTTTTGAAATGGTTCACAACCATGGGGTATTGTAGCAATACTGGCTTATAAAGGAAATTCATTTTTTAAGGATCCTTGATTCTAAAATAAAACAAAAAATAAAACCCTGAATATTTTTTGGATGAGTTTAGCGAAGACACTTGGTAGCCTTATGTGAAATATAAACTTTGGGGTATTGTCCAGCAAAAACTATTCTAAAGCAAGAAAATGGTTGCAATTACACATACCTACTAGCTTTTTGTGTCAGTCTCTGGGATCTTTGCTAAATCTGCCTGAGTAGAGCAACGTGCCTGCTTCTTATTCCTCTGTACTGTGGCTCTGCCTTACAAATAACACAAGCTGTTGAGGGAAGGGACAGAGGAGGCAAATGCCAGGTGGCTAAGGCCGAGCCTCATGTTATTTTTATTCCATGAATTATCAAATGTGCTCAGTCATCTAGAATATGTCTAAGAACATATGCTCTTTGAAAATACTACATCCTAGCATAATTTGAATTGATTTTAGAAACAATCATTGGACAGGCTGAATTTTAACATCTTTCCCTTTGCTGGTTTATTATGGACACCATTGATGAACATGTGTGTGTGTGTGTGTGTGTGTGTGTGTGTGATGTGCATGCATTCGTACACACATACAGAGGTGACAATGGATCTAATGACATTATTTAGCATACGGAAGAGGAGAAGGTCAGAAGATCCTCACTGGGGATTCCAGCGATTGCTCTCTCCTGTGCCTCCCTCAGCTGTAAGTAGTCTCTGGCAATGACACAGTATATGGAAAGTGGAAGGCTGAATGGTGCAGCTTCATTGAGGTTGTTATACTTGGTGGAATGTGATTTGTGGTAAGGTAGCTATTTGGGGGTCTTCCAGGCTTTTGTAAGTGTAACCTATTCATTTTCTTTAAGTAAACCCAGTTAACTTACTGGTTCATTAAGTCGGACTTTAATGGAATCTTACTTTGATCTGTTAATACCCTATCTGGAGTGAGTAGGTGTTTATTTGCCTTTCTCAATATAAAGTTAACACAAGAATACATACATATAAAGATGAATGAAGAAAATATTTACTAATTTAGTTGGCATGAGCCTAAGAACTTTGGAGATATACATATTATATCATGTGAATTATTGATAAGTAATTACACAATAAAACATACCCATATGGAAAATATTTTACTTTCAAGCCCAAATTTTAAATATTATAACCCATTCCTTGATAAAGTAATGTGTCACTTTGTTCCAGCACTGTTTAGTTTTATTTACTGTGTATAAAAGACTTTCTAGAATTTTTACTGTGGTCTAGAAGTCTCTTGCTTCTAGAAAACTGCTAAAAACTACTTTGAAGGCTTGCTTGCTAATGTAGTGACTTACTTTAGTGCATGGATAAAGCATGTGAAGGAGACTCACCAAGCACTTGCTTTTCTGAGTCTACCTGGTATGGCAGAGCACATGCACAGAGGAATCAACAACTTTGTAAGAATGGTTATAAGCAGAAGCTCTAAGTGGAAACAGAGAAGCATGAAGATGATGAAGTCAGCTTTCATTCAAAGGTATTGCTGAACCATTCACAGAAGACAAAGCCCAGGATGTTTATAGCAATGATCTGTTAAAGACACGATGTAAAAGAATGACAATCATTCATCTCAAGGCTGGAGCAAAATAATTCTCTTTGCAGGTGTCCTCTCAAACCCTCATGGCAAATGCTCTGAGAAGAAAAGTATCTTGTGATAATCTCTAAACAGAAGCCAGCATTTGCAAGGGGTTTTAGTGTCAGGTGGTCGGGTGGTTGGGAGAGGTCAGAAAGCTTCAAGTTAAGTATGGTTCTATAACATAAAGACCCAAGAGACTCAGCAGAAGCAAACTAAAACTCTTTCTGGAGGAATATGTTTTCAAACCATGCCTAAAATAAGTTTTATGAAGTTCCAATGAATAAAAACCCATACTCAAAAGCAGAAACCAAAATAAGGCAAGATTAAAACCAGAAGAAGTAGACCTCCTACTTCATGAGTAAGAATTAGACAAGGGAGGGTATGGTGGTTGAATGAGAATGGTCCTCATATATTTGAGTGCTTAGTGCTCAGTTAGTGGAACTGTTTGGGAAGGATGAGGATTACCTTGTTGGAGGAGGTGTGTCACTGGGAACTGTTGGAGGAGATCTGTTTGTGTTGATTGCTCCGAGACCACCAATAGAGTCCTACCTTGATTCAGAGAGCGGAGATTGTGTTTTGGTTGCTCTATGGATCTCTCAGGTTTATTCCTTAATATTTATCCCCAAGTTTTATTTTTTAATAAATGATAAAGAAATCTCAATAGAGTCAGGCTTTCAGTTTTCAAAAGCCCCCACTAATCCAGGTTAGTTCTCTCTCTCTGCCTCCTACTTGCAGATGAGCATGTAAGCTTTCAGCTACTGCTCCAGTGCCACACCTGCCTGCTGCCATGCTTCCTGCCATAATGGTCATGGAGATTAAAACTCTGGAACTGTAAACCCCAATAAATTTTTTATCAATTGACTTAGCCATGGTGTTTTGTCACAGCAATTGGAGAGTAACTAAGACAGAGGGTATGCAACAAATATATGAATAGAAGAGATTAAATATATGATGAAGATATTAAATAACTAAAAATATTAAAGAAAATATTTAGACATGAGAAAATAAAGCTAAAATACATTTGAAATTGCAATCTCCACAGATCACTTTAATTTCAGATTAAATATAGCTGAAAAAAAACCAACTAAGATATAAAAGTAAATAAATTAATTAGAATCATAGTATAGCAGGTAAGGAAGTTGCACAAAGCATGCTGGGGGTGGGTTGTGGAAGATGAGAAGTCTAGCACTATTCTTCTCAGAATTACAAAATGAGAAGGGAGTAAGAGGCACTAACCAAAAAAAAGTGGTTGAAATATTCCAGAAATGATGAAGTACAGAGTTAATTAAATTCAAGATAAATGTGAAGAAACCCACATACATCACCTTGAAGCTGAAGAACACCAAAGGCAAGAGATTTTCAAGTCAATTAGAGACAGTCAGGTTACTTTCAAAGAAAGATGGAAGCAGTAGATCTCAAAAGCAACAATAGAAGCCAGGGCTCAAAAGAATAACACAACAGCCTCCAAGTGCTGAAAGGTAGTAACTGTCAGTCTAGAAATATACCCAGCAGAAATGCTCTTTAAGGTAGGCATGCTCCAAGAAGACCCATGCCAAAAGAATACTTTAAAACTCAGACAAAGTAATGACAGATGTAAATGACACATATAAATAAAACTGGAGGAAAAGAACTACATAAAACAATGTACATGATATTTTATAAATTTTATTACACTAAGGAATTTTTAAAATTATAATTAAGATGAACCTTAACAAAATGTAAATATATAAATCAGAAGGAAGGCATTTGGACTTAAAAATAACCTAAATAACAATGTACAGACATCAATTAATTTACACCTTTCATGTACAAAACCTGTGCAAGCCCAAACCAGATCAAATGCCAGTGTAGAAAGAGGAGTTGGGCACACAACCCCACTCTTAGCCGTGGAGCCGTTGGCACTTGTGAGCTACCAGGAAAGGGAGAATCAGTTTTCTCTAAGAGGGTAGCTACTGACTGGTAAGTCAGCCACGATCCCGTGGAAGACCACACAGCAAGAATATTTTGGGAGTACAACTGGCCTTGAAGGGATTATATAAAGGACATAAAGGTGGTAGATATGGAAGGGGCAGGAGATTTGAGATGGTTTAGAGAAGTGAACATCACCAAAATATGTTACAGAAAACTCACAACTCTCAGAGAACTAATTTTTAAAAAAAAAGGAAGAAAAAGAACATCAAGTTTCTAGTCTTAAAATCAGAAATAATTGGATGAGAAAAATAAAAATTTTAAAGAAGACAGAATAAGTAATATAAAATGTCTACAGGGCAAATAGAAAGTAACCCACTGAGAAGGTGCTATAGGCCTACCTGTTTGTGTAAGTGCTATAACTTCCATTTCAGAGTAAAAGATCATCAAACTATGCATCATTTATGAGACACATATAAGCATTTCAATGGAAAATGAAAATAAAGGAAGAAACATATCTACTGTGATTTTTAGTGTATAATTAAAGGAACAACTATATCCAAAATACATGTGTAATGCTAGATTCTCTAAGTGTCTTGAAGTGTCTGTTAACCTACAGGAACTGGATTACAAACTTGGAGCCACAAGCCTGAGTTTTTATTTCTTTGCCATTTCTCTGCAGGTCTCATTTGTGACTCAAAGCTGTCAACGCCGCTTCAGAGCAATCAAAGCCATGGGTGGTGTTTGTAAGGTGATAATTAATTCTACTGGTATATTTACAATATTTTTTCCTGTCAAAACAGACTATTCCATTTAATTGTTCAATTAGATAAACTGGAATCAATACATAATTGCTTAAAGACAGCATGGTGTGCTAAGAGGGACTCTGAAAGCTGCTTTCTCTGGGGTGGAACTCAATATTCCTGTTTGGTTCACTTGTTAGAAATGATTTCAATGATCTTTTTACTCAATGCTATTTCACATTTAAGTAGAGTTGTCATAATACAACATTACACACAAACCCTACACACACATATAAAGGTAAAAAGTACTGTTTATTTCTTCACTGTTGTAAAAAATGCCTAGGCACTTTCAGCAGAGGATTTTTCTAGCAGTTTAAGACATGTAAGTTAAATAAATGGCAAAGAAATTCTGAATCGACCGTGAGCAACAGCATTCAGGATTGCAGT
Organism: Peromyscus leucopus; assembly: GCF_004664715.2. Taxonomy (NCBI): domain Eukaryota; kingdom Metazoa; phylum Chordata; class Mammalia; order Rodentia; family Cricetidae; genus Peromyscus; species Peromyscus leucopus. The sequence continues at coordinate 24,041,543 of NC_051064.1, read as the reverse complement.
AAGGGGCTGAATTTTCTTGAGATGTATGAAAGAACAAAAAAGCCATTTTAAAAAAACAAAAACAGGAATGTTCATGAGAAATCCATCTCTTTACCCCATCCCCACACCAAGAGCTTAAGAGTCACTGCTAAGAACCATACAGGCTTTTGAGATGTGGATATTGGGTGACTGGATAGGAAACTCACTGGTAAAATTTTACACACCAGCTTGAAGGTTTGAATATACAAATGAATATACAAATCCATGCATTGGGACAATTATAAGCTCTATTCCTAAGGGGTTAACAGTGAGTGGTATGATGCAGTTCTAAAAGTCTTAGGCTCCTGTCCACTTGACCACCCATGTAAGTTGAGGCGCATATAGAATGTTACTGTAATAAAGACATATCTTGTATACGATTGATTGTTAGAAGATGCTACAAATTTTGCATGAATTATTTGAATTGTCAGGAAGGAATTCTGGTAAAGACATAGTACTGATCCACGAATTGGTCATTACTGTAGCTAAACATTGATCTCACAGTATAATATAACACATATATCTGTCTAAGTGATTGCCTAGAACCCACAAATCTCTGGCCACAAGCATATGGTTGGTGTTCATATTTGGGTCCAGGCAACCACTGGTTGTTAGGTACTAGTAGAATAATCCATATTTTGTTAGGAAAACTGTCTTTGTTATCTAAATAGTCAGTTGATATTCAGGCTTTCATGAGCCCAGTGATTAATTTATTATTAATTAGCCTGCTTTTTTTTATTAAGAGATTTCCTATTCATTTTACATATTAACCACAGATTACCCTGTCCTTCCTCCTCCCACCCCCCAGCCTTCCCCCCAACCCACTCCCCATTCCCACCTCCTCCAAGGCAAGGTCTCCCATGGGGAGTCAGCAGAGCCTGGTATATTCAGTTGAGGCAAGTCCAGTCCCCTCCTCCCTGCAAGGCTGAGCAGAGTGTCTCAGCATAGGTACTAGGTTCCAAAAATCTAGCTCATGCACTAAGGACAGATCCTGGTCTCACTGCCTGGGGGCCCCCTAAACAGTTCAAGCTAAACAATTGTCTTACTTATCCAGAGGGCCTAGTCAAGTACCATGGGGGCTCCTCAGCTATTGGTGCACAGTTCGTGTGTTTCCACTAGTTTGGCTTAATTAGCCTTCTATTAGTACTTCTCTCTGTCTGTGGACACTACCTCACTTACCACAGGACTGTGAGGGTAGAAGAATCAGATATGTGTGCAACGAACCTAGGATTTGTACCTGGGATTTGATTTGGGGAGTCTGCAAAACATGGAAATGACTGGCAGGAAAGTGGAAGTTTACACTCACAGATCTGAAGAACAGGAGGCACAGCTGAGCACACACCACCTGGGGAGGGACCCCAGTCTATGAGGGACAGACAGGACCAGGGCAACACAGGATCAGAGCATGTGGTGGCAGTTTTGTGGGCAGGAGTTGGCAGGCTCCTGTGTGGGCATGCTGAGAGAGCTGGGGAAAAGCCTCGTATAGTGTCAGGAGATTCTGGGCTTTCTGGTTGGGTCTTTGTTGGCTGGCCCCGGCCCTAGTATGAGGCAGGGGAATACTGAATTGGCATGTGAGAGCTCTGGGTTAGCTGGTTTGTATATCATAGGGGGCTCACAGTGGAGTCATTTATGGCAGCGAACTGTACAGCTGTTCCAAGATGAAGAATTCCCAAATACTAGGGCATCAAGAGTACAGAAATAAGACAAGACTGCCAGTGCACTGTCAATGCTGTCAGTAAATTGAATTAATCTACGGATTACAATTTATCTGAACTATTAAGAGTTCAGTGTATATACTGGCAGTCAGTCGCAGAGATCAGATCCCATAGCATTTCCTTTAGCAGTATGCTGGCAGTTAACGTCTACCAAACATAATTCTTAAGAAAGTGAGAAGACAACAGGGTGGCTGTCACATCTGACTGTTTGTTAGGGAACTTCTTGAAGAAATGAAACAGGGGTCTTGGGGGAGGCTTCAGCAGGGAAGAGCTTGTACTGCTCTTGCAGAGAACCTTTCTGGCATCTAAGGCAGCTCACAGATGCCTGTAAATGTAGTCCCTGTGAGATCCAGAGCCTCTGGCCGCCTATGGTACCTGTACTCACCTGCATATTGTCCACCCACTGCCTATACATAATCAAAGAAAAGTAAATCTTTAAAAAAAGAATGCAGATAGAAAGACAGCATTTGTGTTCTGGTGGACATTTCCACAGTTGGTAGACACACATCCTTCTCACCAGGATAAATCTGGGCAAGGTTTCAATGTTAATTAGGGAGGAGAGGGGAGGGGAGGGGAGGAGAGGGGAGGGGAGGGGAAGGCAGGGGAAGGCAGGGGAGGGGAGTGGAGGAAAGAAGGGGGAGGGGAAGGCAGGGGGAGGAGAAGGGAGAGGAGAAGGGAGGGGAGGGAAAGGGAGGGGAGAGGAAGGCAGGGAGGGGAGAGGAGGGGAGGGGAGGGGAGGGGAAGGCAGGGGAGGGGAAGGGAGGTAAGGAGGAGGGGAGGGGAAGGAAGAAGAGGGGAGCAGAAGGGAGGGGAAGGGAGAAGAGGGGAGGGGAGGGGAAGGCAGGGGAGGGAGGGAGGGAAGGAGGAGGGGAAGGGAGGGAAGAAGAGGGAGCAGAAGGGAGGGGAAGGGAGAGGAGGGGAGGGAAGGGAAGACAGGGGAGGGGAGGGGAGGGGAGGAGAGGGCAGGGAGTGTTTGATGTTTTTGGGGAAAAACATACAAGGTTTGGGTGCAGTCATTTAGTTTTCTTTTCTCTTTTTAAAATGTTATATTTTAAAGAAACAATTCCCTTAAACAACTTTAAAGAAATTTAAAGGAAAATTCAGCCAATTTCCCTCTCCAAGGGCATTTGAAAAGCAATTTCCCACACAAATAAAGACAGGCATCAAGTGATAAAGTCACAATGAACCACAAACCATTAGCCCAGGTCTCTGTTCTGCAAAATCACATCTACTCTGTGGAAGAGTTGGGTCAGGTGATCTGAGGCTGTCACCTAACAACATCCCAACACACATTCTGAGCCTCATTCACACTCCCCACACACACCGGCAGCACTTCCGCTTCTTACAGTGCAATGGGGTTGGAGAGACAATTTAGCAGGATGCTTTCCCAGCATCAGTTGGATCTCCAGCATTCCACAATGGTGCACACCTTTAATTCCAGCACTCAGGAAGTGGAAACAGGGCCATCAGAATTTCAAGGTCCTCCTAAGCTACACAGCATCTCAGGAGTTTGAGGCTAGCCTGTACTACATGCGATCCTCGCAAGGAAAACAAATGGTCCTACAGAGAAAAATGTTTTTGGAAGGAAGTAAGGTAGGCTCGGTTGCAGAAGTCAAGTACAACAACAGCGTTTATTTAGCCTTACTCACTATGCAGACCATCCATTCTAAGAGCAAAAACAGCCTTTGTGGTATATAGAAATGTACATTTAGTTTGTGACCTCATGCTTCCTTACTCAGGTGTCTGCTCCTCACCAGTGTTTCTCAAGGGGAAGATGTAAACATGCCCTCCTTACAGTGCAAAGGCAGTTCAAACACAGACCATACCTTGGAGGTGTCATCGCCTTCGTCTTCATGCACTGAGCTAGAAGGCGAAGGCGTTGCTGACTTGCTCCCAGGGGGAGAAGGGGAGTTGTGGGGAACGTTGCTGCCTCCCATGTTCAAACCCAACTGTGCACTCAGCTGGGACTGGTTGATGGTGGTCAGCTGACCGTGCTGCATCATGCTTGCCTGCTGTCGGATGTCTGGGGGCTGGCCTCTCGGCCTCATGGCTGCCATCTGAGGATGGGAGCCATACTGAGCTCCTTCGGTGGTCCCGATATCTTGCATCTAAAATAAATTAACAAATAGACACATTTTCAGAAACATGCTTCTTGAAAGGTTCTTTTATTTTTAAATTTTGACTTTTTGACAACGGCTCTCCCTACGTAAGCCCAGGCTGGCTTGGAATTCATGATCTTCCTTCTTCAGCCTCTTGTGTGCTGTGCACACTATCATGCCCAGCTAAAAAATTTTTTTCTTTAATCTGCAGATGGAAAGATGCCCTATTAAGCTGTACACACAGTAATTTTCTCTGTAGTATAATAATTCTAATACATACATTACCCCCCAAAGAATAGCAAAAGGTAGAGGTTCGATATAGCTTAGTGGTAGAGGTCGTGACTGGCATGGGACAGGCCCTGGGTTTTAATCACATTACCACAACCAACCAGCCAAAACCAGAATTTCATAATTTGGTCAACCTCACGTTTCATTGTTATTATATTTTGGTTCTGATAAGTAGACATCTAATTAATTTATAGTTACACATTATAGCACTGTATATATTTATGTGATGAAAATATCAACATGCTGGTGCTTCTTAGAGTACCATCCAAATTACAAAATCATTAGTGATTTTAGCATCACAGTCATCCATTAAACCATGCATTTTAATTCTGATCATTTAAGGAAGTTTTAGGAGACAATAAGGGAATGAATGTTCTCCGTTTAAATATTTTTTATATTTTTGAGGGTTTCATACATGAGTACATTGTACTTGCATCATTTCTATTCCTCCTTCTTCCAACTCTTCTCATATCCCCATTCTGTATTTATTATATATAATATACACATATATAAACATACATATATAAAATATGTATATTTAGATATAATATAAATGTATATAAACATACACATATATAAATATATATGTTTGTAAAACCTGCTTAGTCCATTTAGCATTGCTTTTATATGTTTAGGGCTGAGCAGTGGGGATCAGATAACCTGTCAGTGTGGTTATCACTTGAGAAAACTGATCCTTCTTCCCTCAGCAGCTCCTAATCTAGGGTTGGGGCTTGTGGAGTTTCCTTCATCTTTGTTGGCATGCCGACTGCTGTGACCATCATTCATGTCTTGCTTAGGCAACTATATTTTTGAGATTTCAGGGGTGCAGCATCCATGTCATGTCTACAAGACACTCTCTTCCTGCAGGTGCCCTGGTTCATTTTAATCCTTTATTGAGTCGCAAGAATGCTCTCCTAACTACTGTTCTCAGAATGCTTATAGACAGTGTTAACCAGTTGATTGACTATTGCAGTGACTTGGCTGCACAGACAGATTTGAAAGCAAGGCTCTAAAACTGCAAGGTCTCCATATTAATCCATTATCTGGGTCACTGCTTTTCAGCCTTAACGAGACTCACTCTTGTAATTCAGGCAATGACTTTCGTCTCGGCAGGATTAAAATTAAACGCATTGGGGGATGAAGTGCTTATCATTATCTGGAGGTCAAATGCATTGTGTAAGAGGAGTATGGTGGATTTCACCGAACATTTCTCCATCAGTTCCAAACCTAAGGCAAAAGGTCCTGGTCTTATTAGTGTAACTTGTTTAGTTTCCTGTTAGAGGGCTTGTTAAAAAGTGCTCAAGACAAGAGAACAAGAGAGAAGAAGATGGACAAATGTGCAGTGAAGGACTTGACAGCTAAAAGTACACGTGGAACTGAAAAATCTAATTAAAGCTATCTGTTGTTGCATAACAAAAATATTCCACATAGACAAGATGCTTAGTAATTACCCATCTGAGATGTCATTACAACCTGGAAAAACATGTGAGGGCAGGCTAAGGAACCTGGTCCTGGCCTTTGTTTTTGTTTCTTTTGTATAGCAGTGGAATTATTTCCCATCAGTGTACACAAGCCATCTCACAACACTGGCTAGATCCCAATGAACAGAGAATGCAGCTGTGCAGGTCCAGAGCCTCTGGTCTTGCTTTCTGGCAGGCTCTCATTGGGCCACTTCATCATGGAGGCTATTTTCCAGCTCTTGGGCAGGCCCCACTCCCAAAATTGCTGCACTTTGGCTTCCTGTTGGTGAAACTTAGGTCCATTCGCTCCACAAGTTTCCCAACTTCCTAGTCTAACCAACATTTTTTAAAAAATAAACTGTATTGCTCTAATTCTTTAAAGGTAATTCTTATAATTCATGAAGCACTCCCACAGTTATAGGAGAGATGCAGCATTCACAGATACTTTGCCATTTTCAGAGGGCGCTGTGAAAATCAGAATGGGCTTTTAGAAGAACAGGGGACTTAAACTATGGTTTCTAAGGCTTGCTCTCAAGTGTATTGAACGTCTATGCATCTTAGCATTTAGAAGAGCATGGACAAGCATGGGCATGGAAAAGTGGCTGCCTGTGAATGAACTCTGCCCTACTGCACAGCCCACTCTCCAACACTGCATCAGGTAAAGTACTCAGGTACACATTCAGACTTGGGAATCTAGAGAACACGTTTCTTAGCTCAGCAAATTAGAAGTATTTGCCAGCAGAGTCAGACTTGACCTAATCATCTCTCTAACAATATGGAACAATTTGATACCTTGATTTCTTCTTCCCATGCATCTCAGGTTTCAAAGCACACATCTGTGTGGCATGTTTTGAGCCCATTTTAACTCATCTATACAGAAATCTGGTAGTTTTAACCTGCTGCTACAGGATTATGATTTCCAAATTGATTTTCATACAGAGCCTCTGGATTTGTGGCAATGAAGTGCTCCTTAAGAGGTTTAATCTCCCTTATCAGCACCAATTTCTTCTACTGTTTTGCAAAAGACTTGTTTTCCCCCTTCATGTTAATTTGTGTTAGTGTAGGTCTATATTCCTGCCCCTTCATTAAAGAGGAAGTAGCCTTGGCCACGGTGGAGCAAAGGATCATTGGGTAAGGATGGTGAGGTAGCTGGCCAAGCAGTGGCCTTTCTCTGAGGTTCATTGTGTTCCCAGTGATGCAGGTCAGGCAGACAGCAGTTTTTTTTTGCTGCCCCCAGAGACAGTTGTCCCATGTAGAGGGTGACAAGCATGGCAAGAGACAATCCTCAACCCCGCAGGCCCCACATGCTCATAACAGTTGAATCCTAGCGCCACTCTGACATTCCAGATCTACAGAAGTGCATGGGTGTTACCTTGCTCTCATGGGAGCCAGTGTGAATTACTAATGGTTAGTATGGGCAGAAGGTTACAGTGAATGGATTCTAGTTATTGAAAATAATAATTAGTAAACTCACACAAGTTAACAAATGCTTTCTTTTATTACCAGTTTCCTCCTGAAAGGCACTGGTTGGTTGTTACTCCTTAATGTCAAATACAGAATTTGAACTAGCCAGTTGCACTTTTTTGTTATTCACCATATTTTAAGTTCATAGTGAATAATGTAGTATAGTCACACTTAGTAGTGACAATTTTTTCTCTGTTCTATTCTTGTTGCTGCTGGTGAAAGTGTTGGATGATGAGTTGGAGAAAACGTCGGAGCCAAGGGGCAGTGCTCCGAGGTGGCTGGAGAGCAGGAGCAAGAGGGGCTCCAGTCTTTGATTCAGTGTAATTCCCTAGCGTGGGGGTCTTCAACGTGGTCATCTCTGCTAAATTTTCATTACTAGGACTATCTTTTGTATACTGCTAAATGTAATTTTAACTAATACACCCTAACTGGTTATAGACTAAAGAATTCATTTTCTTCACCATTGTGAAGAATCCAGCACAGATCTTGTCATGATAGCAGGTATTAATCCCGTTTCCTGAACTGGGATGAGGAGATGCTGTGGGTAGGTACTATGGCACTAACGACACTGGCTCCATAGACATGGCCCAGCACTTCTTCATCACTTCGGGATTTCATTTGCTAAGCCCTAGTTCCCAAACTCACTAGAGGTAATGTCTAATGTGTATAGTTCTCACTTTCTCCTTTTTAAAGATTAGTAAGCCTTATTTTTTCTTGGCTAAAAGTATTATATATTGTTGGTATTTTAACTTCCTGTTTATCTTATCATTTGGGAAATATACTTGATCTGAGAATAGGCTAGATTTCATTCTTTTGCAAACCTGATCTGTTTCTTTAAATTTTCCTAGCTGCTTCTCCATACTTATGAGAGTAAAAATGCCAGTTAAAGTAATGGAGGAAGAACTACTATAATGATGAAGAGGAATTTCATGTGCTTTCCTTCAAAGCCTTTTCCCAATTAATGGAAATCCAAAGTTCCATTATGATCAATTAGGAAAGCAAAGTAGACACTATCCATCCCTTCTGCCTGATGCCCTGCTCTGTGATCGACCTCCTGACTTGCATGGCACATTCCTTCTCCTATGCTAAAAGAGTTCAGATTGAAGATAGTGTTCAACTGGGAAACATCAGGTACAAAATTCGACACACATTTCAACATGTGTGTATCTTTTGATTTTCCTTGAAAATGGAAAGAACAACACAGGTCCATGTTGCCCACCTAAGACTATAGTTTTAAAACATTATTTTGTGCGACTGGAATACCTCTACCCCCAGGAAACCCTTGTAATAGTGTTAGCTATATAGTGACTAATGGTGTTGAAATTGCATTCTAGAATGACACAGAACATTGGTGTTCAAAGCTATGTATGTATCACAATTCTTCTGTCTGTTGATTCTTTGAACATCAGGATCCTTCCTGGTCCAATGTGGGAGCCTGGAAAGCTATCATTATCTCTGCCTCTAGCAGACAATCTATAGTGAAACAATTGTACACATAAAACTCTAAGGACACCTTGTCTTTCTTTGTTCAGATCCAGCTGTTTAAGTGAACAGCAGTTGGTGAGCAGAGCTCAGGAGCAGGGCTTGCCCTGAGGCCCTGTCTGCTAATATGGCTCACCAGCTGCTGCATTCTGTGGTCTATGCAAGCAACTCCTGGATTTGTGCCAGATCCAGCAGCAGCAAGAGAACATGAAGAATCTCTGAAGCTCTTATGCTCACCCCTGTCTGTCAACATTTGACACCCTTCGCTGTGGAGTGCTTTCCCCAGGGCCATGAAAGACCCTCGTGGCTTTGGCTGTGACAAGTGCTTGCTCTCAGCCCCTTTTATGTACATCATCAAACACATACCATTCCTAGCAGCTAATGAAAAGCTTTGGAGCCTTGCTTTGGGTTGTCCACAAAGCCCTGCATGATTAATTAGGGCTGGAAGGCCAATCAGTTTCAGTTTTGATTCTTAAGGAATGATACACTCTAAGAGTCTACAAGAAGAATGTAAATGTTGATATTATTTAAGTCCTCAATTTGATTATGTATTTTACCAAGGATTCAATTAATATGTAAATGTGTATACCAGAACAAATGTGTGGGTAAATGTAATAATCAAATTTTATTTATTATTTTCATAAATACATTTCCAAGAGAGAGCTTAATTATTTACTGTATAAACAAATTAAGTAAATTATCCTAATGTGATCTCCTTGTGTGTTCCATTTATTATTTGTAAGTACATAATTTATACAAATATCAGCATTTTGCTATTAGGTGTTTGACAATGAACACCTATTGTTCAAATTGATATTGTCAAAAGAGATAAAATACCTAAATACTACAAAAACTGTATTTTTAAATATGAACAAAAAATGAATTTTGCTTTATTTTTTAAAGATTTATTTATTTTTATTTTAAGTGCATTGGTGTTTTGCCTACATGTATATCTGTGAAGGTGCCAGATCCCCTGGAGCTACAGACAGTTGTGGCTTCCATGTGGGTTCTGAGAATTGAACCCAGGTCCTCTGGAAGAGCAGCCAGTGCTCTTAACCACTGAGCCATCTCTCCTGCCCATGGGGGAAAAATGAGTTTTAGGAAGGATAGAACATCTAAATGAAAATATTTTTATCTATAAAGTTTCAAGTTTAGATTAACTTGATTTCAACTCTAAATTTCCAAAACCAATTTTGCTTTTGAATTTAGTGTTTTGAATTCTTTCTTTTCTTTCAAAACACATTAGGAACTACTAGGGTTCACATTTCTTTTCAGTGAAATGTCACCCTAACATGCAATATTTCTAGTTAGGACAAGTAGCTACTGGGAGGAACACAATTTACTAGACGTTACATCACTGATACACAATGCTCTCCAGAACCGCTGCCCTGGGGGACTTCTAAACCACTTCAAGAAACACAGGTCCACGCTGATGCTGTGGGTCTCTCTAGTGCTCGCCCTCCTGCTTCCTCAGCCCAGGTCAACCCCAGTCATGGAAGGGACCCTCATTACTCAAGAGATTTTTGCATGTGAGAAACAAACATCACTGATGAGGATTACAAGAACTGAAAAGCCTCTCCCACAAGATGACCCAAACAGCAGACAGTAAACTGTGGGGGACCCCAATACTCTCAGTGGCTTTGCTGGGCCCTGGCTCTTCTCTCTAGAGTTTGACTTCTATTTCTCTTACAGGGGGCAAACATGGAGAAAAGACTCTGTTACCCTCACAAGTATGTCCAGATTCCTTGCACAAACAAGTGAGAAGGCAATCTGTTAGGGTTTACAAATGACATGTCCTCTCAGGCTTACGGCTTACATGCTTGAGTGTCAGCTCATGGAGTCAAACTGAAGGTTGTATAGCCTTTAGGAAGTGAGAAGTAACGGCTGAGGTAGCTTGGTGGAGGTAAGCCTTAGATGGTCATGCACATTTCCGATTCCTGTCTGCTCTCCCTATATCCTGGCTGCCACCATGTGAATAAGTCTCCAAAGAATGCCTAGTCACTGTGACCCCTGCCATGCTTTCCTGCCACGACATACTATGCTCTCTGAAACTGGGAGCCAAAGGGAACCTTTATTCCTAAAGATGGTGGAAGGTGCTTGTCACAGAGATGAGAAAATTAGCTGGCAGACAGCATGACTCCTTTTCTTTTTCCGATAGAGGTGGACTGCTGTCATGGAGGCACTGCTCATCCAACCAGACTGCCTCTGGGAAAGTCAGCTATCTCAGTTCTTACTTATTTTACCATTTTCCCACACCTTTGAAAAGGGAGGGCTTTTCAAATTCTTACTATGCCTACTATGTGGCAGGCATTGCTCTTGGTTCCCAGCAAACTGAAAATGGTCAACTGACGGAAAGCTTTGCTCTGTGCATCTCAGTTTCTGGTCTGAGAAACACAATGCAACAGTTGAATGTCATTGGTGTGATAGTGATGAGTTTTATAAAGAAATCAGGAGAGAAGAAAATGGAATATTTGGCATTGAGTATCTCAAAGTAAGGATTAACTAAGATAGAAGAATGTTTCCCTAAGATTGAAACTAGCTTCATTGTTGTGGCTCATGCTGATGTTTTATTTTTGTTATTGTGTTGGATGAGTTCTAATTCATGGAGAGCTGCTGACACAGACCAGGAATCCATACATCCAAGAGCAGCATCTGTGAGGACTATCTCTGGAATAAGTAGGGCAGCTTATGGCCACAGAGCCCAGGTGCCACTGTGAGAAAGTACACAGCCTCAATGAAGGTTGGATTTATAGCCTGTTTTAAACTGCTCCCTGATAAGGCTAAAAGGGTACCTGGTTGATAGACAGTTTAACAAAACTGTAATGTATGTAAAGGAATTATGATTCACAGACATCTTTCTCATTCACAAACCCTAGCCATACCCTGTCTCCTGTGCAACATCACCATGGGGTTATGGGGTGTGCCTTTTAACCCTTAAGTTATCAAGTGTTTTTGACTTGGGTTGAGAAAACACATTTCTGAATGCATCATTAAGATACTAATGTGATTAATTAGTAATTGTCCCCCAATGTGATTTTTAAACTATTGACAATATCGTCAAGCTTGACTAAGCTTTAATAGGCTTCAGGGCTCCCACAAATAAGGGAAACACGCCAATTGCAGTAGCTAAGGTTTACTTTACATCACCAATGAGTGTTTCTCATAATTCCAATTCATGGCAGGACATAATGGTTCATGGGTGAAATACTCTATCTCATCTAGATAATTTAGGGGACCATGTGATCTACCATCTGTTCCCCAAGACTTGTGAATTAGTAGTTTCTACAAAGTTGTATCACTCTGACCATAAGAATCTATAGATATGCTCTTGGTACTCCTGATTAGTCATGAAGTTGTTCTTTTGTGTGTCTTGTGCCTTTTGTATATGTATTACAGTGTGGGTAGTGCTTTGTTCACAAGAAGTGTTACGTTGTATCAAGCCTACCCCACAATGCTGATGCCTGTTCACATCTCCTTAACTTTAATGTGCACAGAGACAGGGTAGAATAATGGTGTCTTTTTTATTATTATTAAGAAATTTCCTATTCATTTTACATACCAACCACAGATCCCCCCTCCTCTCTCCTCCTGCTCCCAGCCTTTCCCCCGAACCCACTGCTCATTCCCACCTCCTCCAAGGCAAGGTCTCCCCTGGGGAGTCAGCAGCGCCTGGTACATTCAGTTGAGGCAGGTCCAAGCCTCTACATGCTACACCAAGGCTGCACAAGGTGTCACACCTTAATGTCAGGATACTTTTGAGGACTGTGGCATCTATATCCCAAAGAATAGCTTGGGAGTGCAAGTGATGAGGAACTGTGAAGTCCTCTGAGGTTCTGCTATGAGTGGTGGCTTACTGACCAGAACTGGATCTGCATCTTCTCGGCAGCCTGCACCAGCCACCACAACACTCCACACTATATTTAGACCCCATTAACTTGTGTTCTCATCCTTTCTACTGGAATGTGGATGGGGTTCTGGTAGTAATGGAGATATGAGTGGCATGTTGACCTCTTCACATCAGTTCAGAACAGGGACACTGGAGTTCATCTGGGGGCTCTTAAATCGCTGGCAACACAGGGCACCTGGTCAAAAACACATCTCAGGGAGCGTAATTAACACTTTGCCTGCATAAAAGAGCTTCCTGGGCAGTTTTTGTACTTTTACAGCTTATTAGAAATTTGAAGAAAAGTATGGCTTTAAATTAGACTTTTATTATGGAACTCATCCAATAATCCTTTTAATAATATATTATAAAACATTAAAATAGCATGAAACCCAGATAGGAAAAGGCTAGGAATCTTGTCCTGTCGAGCATGGTATTAATAACTTGGGAAAATCAGTCCAGGAAAATTATAATTCATTCAGTTCCTTTAAAGTGTCTGACTCTGTAAGTGACCTTAAGCTCCTTTAAAACAATTATGTTTCAAATATTTGTCTGCCGAAATTTTATAGCCTGTTAGAGAATTGCATAAACATAGTTATGTACAGTCTCTATATTTTTTGGTACACCTGATTTAGTTAATATTACCATTCCTCACTCATTTATGCTTTTACATACTTTGAGTCATATAGAGTCAAAGTCTCAAAACTAATCTGAAAAACTACTGACTGCTATTCATGCTAACATAATAACCCTTTCTTTAAAACAACCGCCAATAAATTTCATTATAAGAAGTTATTAAAAGGGTTAAAAACCTATTAAATGTCAAATAATTTTCTTGACTCAAACTTCTAATAAAGAAAAGAGAATAGGCTTTCTTTCTGAATTATTTAAATCTTTACTGACTGTGCATTGAACCATGAAATTAGAAAAGTGTTATTAGAAATGTTCACTGGTTTTTATAAAAGTTGGAGCACAGAATGTATCAAACCATATTCTTTAACAAGACTAGTTAGAGCAGTGAGTTTCTAATCCTAAGCACACAGTTTCTCCTGATAGAAAGGTCATAATTAAAACTCTATCCTGTAAAGTGGTGATAATAAAATTATGACTAGAGGAGCTCACATGTTCATTTAGAATATGGGAGATACATGCTCTAAATTTTAATTTGGGCAAATATCCTCTTTTTAAAAAAATTTTCCATGTTCAGTAAAGAGACCCTCTCAATTAATGCTTAGGTTTTAATAGTAGTTAATTTTAAACAAGTGTTAGGTTTGGATTAATCCTGATTTATAGGTTTATCACTTACCGAAGGCATACTAAAATTAGAGACTTATGATCTAAAAAGTTAAAAAAATCATAATGATATTAATCTTGTATACAGGTTTAAAATACATATGGTAGCAGTTCTTTCTTTCTTAACTTTTATTCATTCATTCATTCATTCATTGTTTATTTATTTATTGAGACTCGAGACAGTTTTGGTTATGTAGCTCTGACTGGCCTGGAACTCACCACATGGACAAGGCTGGCCTCTAACTCACAGAGATTCACCAGTCTCTGCCTCTGGAGTGCTGGGATTAAAGGTTATGCCATAATACCCAGCCCCAATAGCAATTATTAATAACACAACAAACATCTTTTCTTGATTCCCAGAAAACAATACTTAGCACACACAATTTAAAATGGTGTGGACCCAGCAAGCAGTTTCCTATCCATTATCTGCTTCCTTGTTGGTACATTCTTAACCTTAAGTAGTCATGGCTCTATGGTCTTTTATAAGTAATACAGATAGATACTGTATTTTATATATTATTATATATTTTAAATACATATTTATATTTTATAAATAATACCTATAGATACTCATTACACACCAAGCAAAGTACTCAATGTTGCGGTGCACCACACTATTGATCTCTGTAACAACTAGGGAGATTACCACCAGCATTAGTGGTACAGTGCCATGGAAGTCCAAAGAGACAATTCTGCAGCCCCATAGTAAGTGAAATTAGTCATAGGCTGTTTGATCTCCAAGCTTGATCACAACCATGACACCTGAACTAGTCACCTAGTATATGATCTCATGGTCACATGTTCTTGTAACAAAAGATGACTGGAAGGACTTGCCAGTAGGTTATGACTAGGACTCAGGGCTACCGAATTTAACACTGATTCCTTGGTGGGAAATTCTATTTCAATTTGTTTTCCTAACACTTTCTGCCTGGTACTGAAGGGGATCCTGGGAAAAAAGGCAGGTAGGAAGCATCTTGTGTTCAAGGGTCTCCTAGGCAGCCAAAGTTGTACATCAGAGGGGTTCACTGCTGTGATCAACAGTATGCCACATCAGACATGTGGAGAACACTGCTCTGGCTATAACAGAAGTGCAGAGGACATTGCTCCATCAGGGAAACTGCATTGCAGTAAGACCCCGGTAAGCACTCTCTGATATGAAGAACACTGTTGAGTGTAGGAGAATCCATTAGAATGGAACAGGTAGAATTTAGCCTATACATGTGGATGGTTACATTTTCAGAAAAGCAATGCTGTCTATGAAAATATGAAATGTTGTTTTTAAAAGTTCAATGTGTAATGAAACCACTTATAAAAATGTGACTTAGAGCTGCCAGGTAGGGAATTGCATGTAATTGTCAATGTTACAGCTTTGAAGTCTGGATATCCTCTTTGCACAGTAATAACCAGTGTTACTTTAACAGGGGGACATTTACTAGTTCCTAATTTGAGACTAAATGTTCAAAAATAGCACAGTTTTTTTTTTTTGCTGGATTTTAAAAACAGTTGTGGCAAAGCCACCCTGATTATGTTTACCCAGATCTATACAGCACACATTCTAATAGCTAAAAATATCACCACATAAATTATGTTTTTATAGACTGTCTGACTCAATCCTTTCAATAAAAATATTTTCATTTTTTATTTACCTTTTATTTTTATTCTTTTAAATTATTTTTTATGTGAATGGATGTTTTGCCTGCATGGACGCCTGTGCACCACATGTCTGTCTAGTGCTCAAAGAGGCCCAGAGATGACAACAAATTCCCCAGGGCTGGAGGAACAGACAGTTGTGAGCTGCCATGTGGGTGCTGAGAATTGAACCCAGGTCCTTTGGGACAATAATCAATGCTCCTAACTGTGGTGCCATCTCTCCAGCCTCCAAACCTTTTACAGTTTGGTTTCTCTTGTGACTCACATCATCCTGTAATTACTTGGTAGAGTATGTTATCAAGGAAAATTCAAGCAAAGTGCTATGTAAAGGAATGGAGTGCTCCAGCCTTGATGTGGCTCCATCTGTCTCCTAGATTCTTTGTGAAGCTTTTGAGTACTCTGGGACACAGGGAAAAGAGTATTTAAGCTAGATCTCTTGTCAGGATTGGACACTCAGTGTGTTGCTTGCTTAGAAGTGATTCACTGTCTCCTTAATAGTAAAGACTAAATAGATGCTTCCTAGGTTTATGCCACATGATGTTAATGTTTGAATAGAATGGGTCTCCAATTCCCTCCTATACTGGGGCTTGGTTGAGAGCTGAAAGAACTTTTGCAAAGTGATTGGATCTGGAGGTCTGAGACCTAGTCCATGGATTCATAATATTATGGCATTATAGGGAACTGGTGAAGAGAAGGAGGTGAGGCTGGTTAGAGGAAGGATGGCACTAGGGGACCACCTTTGATAGCTTGTCTTGGTTTATTCCTATAACCCTTTGACCCCATTTTCTTGGCTACCATGATGTGACCTGAGTTGCCTTGCCACAACCCTGCCATTGTGATGGACTGAAACTGTGAGCCAAAGAAAATACCTCTCTCTTTAATTTGTTTTCTCAGGTTATCTTGGTCACAGTGTCACAAAAGCAAGCAACTTTTAACAGAGAAAATTTTCTGAACCTATTATATTCAAATTTTGATGAGTGGAACTCTAGGCTTAATCATTAGGCATCTTCTCCCATCTACTCTTGGTGAGGAGGTGCTAGTGGGTGAGGTTAAAGAGTTGTTGACCTCAGATGCAGGGAAGCCGACAAAAAGCATTTCTGTACCCCATAAGTTGTCAGAACTGCATAGCAGTTATACCAGAAGAAGGGATAAACACAAGTGTTAGTTATAAGAGCTCTCAGATGTGGTCCCTGGTACTCCATGGAAGCTAACTCAGAATATAAATGCAATAAAAGCAAGTGACCTCTAAATGTCCGGACAATATCCATGTCATCTGAAATCATAACTTTAGTAAGATACTCAAATCTTCGCAGGGAAAGGGCATCTTCTTCAATGGAGTTTGAGTTAAATTGAATATCCTAGTATCCTTTTAGTTTTTATTGTCTAAAATTGTTCTTAAATAACTCTTCTTTTCTGACCCAGCAAATCATCTGATTTCTAATAATGGGTGGAGGTGTGCCATTTTCCTGTGTCTTGCATGAGTTTAAGAGTAAAGTGGGAGGTTTGAGCTGGTACAGGAACAGAGTGGGAGAACAAGGAAAGAGATACCATGATAAATGAAGGCACCATGGGAATAGGGAGAAGCACAGTGCTAGGGAGGTCCCCAGGAATCCACAAAGATGACTCTACCATGGACTACTGGCAATGGTTGAGAGGGTGCCTGAGCTGACCTACTCTGGTGACTGGATGGCTGAATACCCTAACTGTCATCATAGATCTCTCATCCAGTGACTGATGGAAGCAGATGCAGAGATCCATGGCCAGGTCCCAGGCGGAGCTCCAGGAGTCCAGTTGATGAGAGAGAGGAGGGATTCTATGAGCAAGAGATATTTAGACCTTGACTGGAAAAAGTACAGAGACAACTAGCCAAACTAGTGGAAACACATGAACTGTGGACCAGTAGCTGAGGAGCCCTATGGTACTGAACTAGGCCCTCTGGATAAGTGAGACAGTTGTTTAGCTTGAAACTTTTGGGGGGGGGGCAGGCAGTGAGGCCGGGATCTGTCCCTAGTGCATGAGCCAGCTTTTTAAAACTTAGTGCCTATGGTGAGACACTTTGTGCAGCCTTGGTGCAGGGAGGAGGGCTTGGACCTGCCTCAGCTGAATGTACCAGGTTCTGCTGACTCCCCATGGGAGACCTTGACTTGGAGGAGGGAGGAATGGGGGATGGGTTGGGGGGGCAGGCTGGGGGATGGGAAAAGGGAGGACATGGGGATCTGTGGTTGGTATGTAAAATGAATAGAAAATCTCTTAATTAAAAAAAAAGAGTAAACATTATCATTTCAGTCGACCTGCAGTTCTGTGGTTATGGAACACTGGACAGACCAGATTAATTATATGAGGATATGTGGACACATGCTTCCCAGTAAAGTTGTTCTGTGTTTAAAGCATTTTGTAGCAAGAAAATGAAAGTGTGCAGGGGGCAGTGATAAGAGAGAGGGAACAGGGCAACAGTCAGGGAGAAGTCTGTTTGTCTGGACTCATAATGGATTATTTTAAGTTACCAAGGGAAAATATTTTAATCAGAAGCACCATTAAATTAATTTTATTATTTTCTCTAAATTTTAATAATAGCAAGGAAGGACTTGTTTTAACACCAAAAAGAACTGTGATGACCTTAGAGGAGGTCTAATGTCCATTTGAGTTTAAATTCAAATCATGTCCCAACAGTTTGGACTTGGCTATTCAGAGGACTGTAGAGAGGGGCCCATCATCAAGTGTCGGGTCAGCGGTAAAGTCCAGCAGGGGCAGAACCTTGGTCATCAAATAGGACGTTAGTCCAGATTCTGAATAACTGCTAGACTCATATACCCAATCAGTTCAAAGCCATAGGAATAAAAATGGTAGGAATATTTATTATGAAAACCTAATTGCAACAAATGAACAAACAGGAAAGAGCATTCCATTGTGTGTACATTTTGGACACATCTTCATGCTTTCTGGCCTTTTCTTAAGCAATGCCATGAGGCGATGTCAACTTAAGTGAATTTTTCTTAAACGATAACCTAACTCCTGAAAAAAAGAAGTCAAATGAAAGAATGATCGTAATCAACTATATATATATATATGTATAAGTATATATATTTAATAATTGGCTATTATATATAGTATATATATTTGCCAAGTTCACTGTCCTCTTACTCTTTTATAATAAAATAATCCAAATGCCAATGTCAAATTGAGTGGCCTTTAAAAGAACGTTAACTGTGTGTTACTGCAAGGCAAGGTATTTCTTGTAAGTTATGAAAAATGCACTTTACTTGTGGGTAATATGTGGTTTAATGACATGGAAATAATTTCATGGTTCCTCTGTGTTGTATTTACATTTTTTGTTTCTAAAACATATTTAATATCTCTACCTTAATTATATGACTCTTGGTGGCAGCTCCAATAAATAGAAAAAAACTCAACTGATCAACTGAAGGAAAGGGGAGACATTCATATAATTAAAATCTGGAACTTATCATAAATAACAAGAAAGAATACCCACCCAGCAGTTTTTAAAATTAAAGTCATCTGATCATTTATTTGCATCTACATTTATGAAAGCTAATAGAATTTCCAGTACCTATTTATTTTCTGATGGAAAAGAAACACTTTTGGAAAAGACAAGCTCAGAACTTTTTGCAATAGTACACTATATCTCGTTACTTCTTTCACAGGCCAGGGGTATTCTAGTTGAAGACTGTTTGTGCCTATCTCTTACAGTGAAACTGGGAGATATTTTTTCTTTAAGTTATATCCCTTGCTTCCACCTTTCTTAGCTTCCTTTGGCTACTTTTTTCTATGGGTGATGCTCAGGTCCCAGAACAGATGGGGACTAGCAGAGTGGAGTGAAATGAGTAAGTCCATCTCCTTGGGTCTCACCCAAGGGCAATCTTCTTGGGGAGATTTTCTCTGGCCTGCTCATCAAACAATCCATTCTTCCCATGCTGGCATTTTTCTTTTGGTGGGATAAATACAATCTATACTCATTTCAGACAGGGCTCTGTAACCTTTAAGATGCGTCTAACTTCTCAGGGATCCAATTAAAATATTGATGTGATTCAGAAACTTCAGGGAGGTGCCTGAAGTCTACATTTCTAACAGACTCCCCTTTTTTCAGGAGGTAGACCTATCTTGTACCTACTGGATGAATACTGGATAAACTGAAGTTTGAGCAGTAAGAGCAGACCAGTGTGGTTCTTGACTCCCCTTTGCCAGCATTTCGTGAACATCTATGGGAGCTGTTTATTGCCCAGGAATTTCTTGTTAGTCTAGATCATACAGAATTGTGTGCTGATAATATGGTACTGTAACATGACTCTTATTGGCAGTATTAATAGGAAATTATCTACTTTTGCCACTGAGTTATTATTTTATTAACAAAGACAAGTGATGAGGAATTCTTTATCTGGCATGACAGTACATTGCTTAATGTCAGAAATTCTTCTTTTCAAAATATTTCAAAGGTACTTCATAGTACTGCTTTGAAGGTCTGTAAAGTTATTTAGAATTTCTTAGCACTTTAGTAACTTCAGAAATAATTAATTTAAAAATGACACAATTTTCAGGATACAACCAAAGGAATGTTTAGAGAAAAAGTCATTAGATGTATTAGAAAATGAGAAAAATACAAAATCTATCACCTGAGCTTTTGCCTTGGGAGGCTGGAGAAAGAAGAGCGATTTTACGAGAATAAGTAGAAGAAAATGGTAAAAATCAGAGGATGAAGCCAGGAGCTGGCCTCAGAGAGCGGTGGTGGCTGTGGTGGTGGTGGAGGGGGTGGTAGTGGTGGTGGTGGCCGTGGCTGTGGCTATGGTGGTGGGGAGTCAACAAGGAGCCCACCTCAGAAAGTGGGGAGGAGGAGTCAACTAGGAACTGTGCTGGAAAAGTGGGGCAGGGGAGTCAACAAAGCAAAATAGGTTCTTTAAGAAATTCGTGAAATTGTTAATGCTCTGCATAGTCTAAGCAACAATAAGGTGAGAAAGAAAACTGTGAATACCAGAAACAAAGAGGGGCCCTCACAACTGATATGCAAAAAGGCTAATTGAAAGGGAAATGTCAATGGCCATGCTTGTCATTTCACATCTCAGAGGAGATTCAAAGATGCACTGAAATTAACAAACAAACAATAAACACAAACTCACATTATGGGAAACAGATAAGATTAAATACCCAACACCCATCAAACCAAGGGAATCTGTAACCAACAATTTCCCAGAAAGAAATCACCATTCCCAGAAGTTTTTACCAAATTTTATGGAAGAAATGTCTCAGAGCTCTCATAATGCTCTCTCAATTTAGAAGCAAGTGAAAGACTTCACAGTTCATTCTTTGAGAACATAGAAAAGGAAAATTACAGACCTGTTTCTGTCCTGTTCATAAATGTAAACTCAATAAAATATTCACACATTTAATCCAACACTACATGAAACAGTTATACTCCACAACCAAGTGGGGTTTTAAATCTGTAAGAGTAATCAACATTAACATATCTCTCTATGAAATCTAATGTATCAGTAAGACCAAATTTTATGATCACATCTGTACAGAAGGAAAGGCATGTGGCAAAACCAAACATTTATTCGTGATTTAAGAAAAAAAAAAAAAAACTTCAATAGGAAGGAATTTTCTTAGCCTTATTGAAAACATAGTTAATAAAAGCAATATTGATAGAAACTCTCCAGTTAAAATTACACTGGAGATGAGAAACTGCTTTCCCTCTAAGAGCAGAAACATGCCAAGAATTCCCCTTACTAACCTGAATGAGTACTGTATTGAATGTCTGGCCAAATGTAATAAAGGAAGAAAGTGATTACGTAGATGGAAAAGAATGAATGAAAATCCCCTTCTCATCACAGATGGAATGCTTTTAAACACAGAAAATCCACAAGAACCCTCATCAACAACAATACCGACCTGAAAACAATAGCAAGCATAGCAGATGTGGAGGGTGTGGTGCCTCTTTTTATGCCAGTCACGAGAAATTGCACACTGAACATTTACAAAGACCATTTATAAGAGTCTTCTAAAAATACAATAGCTTGGTATAAATCTAAAGAAACATGTTTCAGTCTTACAGAAAGCTACAAACCAATGATGAAAAAAAAAAAAAAGAAACTCGATTTTGTCAAGTTCTTTTCAACTTCATGTATGGACTCAGTGAAATTCCAATGAAATCCCAGTGAGCAATTTTACAGATACTGGAAACTGAAATGACAGGGAAAGCAAAGGACCTAGATCAGACAATAAAGTCTGAAGAAGAACAAATTTGGATCTACATTGATAGACAGAAAGATTTGCTGCAAGGGTAAAATAATGAAGACTGAACCTATGGTAAAGAGCAAACCAGATCAATAGAGATCAGGAATGGATCCCTGCAAAGACTGTCCTGGTCTTTGGAAAATGATCAAAGGGAATTCAAAGCAAACGATAACTAAATAAAAATGGTGATGAAAAGGTAATTCAAAGCAAATGACAATTTAAAAAAGTGGTAATGACATTGTGTAGGCTTATCCAACATCAGCACTTTCCTCTCTGGTCTTACCACTTTGTATGTTTGCACACCTTGTGCTGGCATACACTCACCATCTGTGGCATTTTCATCTTGACCATCTCCGTATCCGGTTGAGAATCAGGTAATTTTGCTCAAGTGGTACATCTTTACTGTACACATTACAGGACCTTATTATAGATACCAATACCTTTAAAATACTAGTGATTTAAAAAATACTAGTAATTGCTTAGATATCCTACGGTTTAACTCACTATTCGATTTAGCCTCAGCCCCAAGCACTTTAGGTAAGATACTATCACAGCCAATAAAATAGTGGACATTACATGAGAATGGTCTTTTTAGTTCTGCTGTAAAACTAAAACAGCCACATGACAGTGAAAAATTCTTTAACCTCTCTGCATATTAGGTCTCCTGTGTAAACAATATAGAGGTCGCACAAAATGACTCTATGTTTGGGTCTCTGTTGTTGCTGTCACTAATAATTCTGTGGCTACAGAGATTGCTCAGCAGTTAGGAGCACTTATTTGCTCTTGTAGAGGACCCAGTCGCAGGCTGTTTGATCTCCAAGCTTGATCACAACCATGACACCTGAACTAGTCACCTAGTATATGATCTCATGGTCACATGTTCTTGTAACAAAAGATGACTGGAAGGACTTGCCAGTGGGTTATGACTAGGACTCAAGGCTACTGAATTTAACACTGATTCCTTGGTAGGAAATTCTTTTTCAATTTGTTTTCCTAACACTCTCTGCCTGGTACTGAAGGGGATCCTGAGAAAAAAGGCAGGTAGGAAGCATCTTGTGTTCAAGGGTCTCCTAGGCAGCCAAAGTTGTACATCAGAGGGGTTCACTGCTGTGATCAAGAGTATGCCACATCAGACATGTGGAGAACACTGCTCTGGCCATGACAGAAGTGCAGAGAGCTCTGCTCTGGCT
Source organism: Peromyscus leucopus (assembly GCF_004664715.2). Classification (NCBI taxonomy): domain Eukaryota; kingdom Metazoa; phylum Chordata; class Mammalia; order Rodentia; family Cricetidae; genus Peromyscus; species Peromyscus leucopus. The sequence continues at coordinate 24,018,755 of NC_051064.1, read as the reverse complement.
ATAACAGTTCCAGGGAACCTGAGGGAACCAGACATGTACATGCACAAACATACATGCAGGTAAAACACTCATACACATAATATTAAAAAAAATAAAGTCTTTACAAAAGCAAAAAAAGGTAATGAAATAATTGGATACCTGTAAGCAAAAAAAAAAAAAAAAAAAAAAAAAGTAAAATAGAATCTTCCATTCAATATTGATAGGATTGCAAAGTGGTACAACTATCCTGGAAGACAGTTAGGCAAATTCTTATAATAACTCTTGGTGATTTACTCAATTTACTTGAGATTATATCCACATCAAAACATCCACAAAAACATTTACAGTAATAGACTTAGCTATAAGCACCCAAAAATCCTATCATTGGTGAATAGATAAATAAGCCATGATGAATCTTACAATGAAAGTTATTCAATGACAAATATAAACAAGCTCTCAAGCCTCAACAAGACGTGGAGGAAATTTTGATGTGTACACCAAGTGAAAGAAGCCCATAAGAAAAAGTTGTGAAGTATTTTATTCCAAGTGTGTGAAATTCTGGAGAAGGCAAAGATTGCTGAAGAAACACCGGCTGCTAGGCATCCAGGGAAGGAGAAGTAATTAAATAGGTAAAGCCAAGAGGTTGTTGTTACAGCACAGCTATTCTGTAGGATGATACTACAGCGGTGAACACAAAGTATCAAATATTTGTTGGAACTCATAGAACTCAGCTTCATGATAAGTGAATCAAAATGCACAAATTTAAAAACTACTTATGGGCTAGTAAGTACCAGGATGGGCTGTGTAATGCAGTTAATGGGTCTTCAGGTGTTGCAAATGTGTAAATCTCACTGAGCCTGGGCCACCAAGTGAGTTCCAGGAAAGGCGCAAAGCTACACAGAGAAACCCTGTCTCGAAAAACAAACAAACAAACAAACAAACAAACAAAACAAAACAAACAAACAAACAAAAAACTCACTGAAGGCATAAGCTACTAGGGTGCTGATCTAAGTCACTCAGGAAATGCCTTCCCAAAGACTATAGGGAAAAGAATTGTCCAAAAGCACTGCACCATCCTTCCTAAAGTTATTTCCTGTTTGGATACTGGGTTACATTTCTGACATCACCACATATGCCATGGACTGGAACAAGGAAATAGATAGTCAGGGGATGAGGTTAGCCAAATTTCCCATTAGAGTTTGGAGAAATTATAATAAGAAAAGCAAGGGAAGGAAGCTGTGCGGCAAGGATTGTTTAGCTTAACCAGATGGTTATGATTGCATCATGATTCTTTTTAAAAGTATTTTTATTACTATTTTGGGAATTTCATATAATGTATTTTGATCATATTTACCCCCAAGTCCTCTTCATAACTCTTACCATGTCACTCCACCTCCATACCTCCTCATATTCATCTCCTTTTTTATTTTAATAATCCATGGGCTCTAGTTTGTGCTGTCTCCATATTCCTGGGTATGTGGCCATCCAATAGAGTGTGGCTGAGCTACCTGAGCTACACCTTAAAGACAGCCGAGTCTCCTTCCTCTAGAACCCATCAACTTTTGGACATCATTCTTTAGGAATACAACCCACGTTTCCTCAAAAACTGTCTGGTTCTAGGCTAGGAGCGGAAAAGATGTGGTAAGCCTGGAGTCATTTGTAGCATCAGGCTGAAAGTTATCAAAATACAAAACCAAATTACACATAGAGATGTGCATTGCTGGAGGAACGTAAGAGCCAAACCAAGATCTCCCATTGGATGAATGGAACAATTTAAACAGAAATTAATTCCTCATTATTAGTGAATCATAATGCAAAATATGGATTTACAAATCCTAAATGATTAAAGTAAATGGTTGAAGAAATAGATATATTAATGTGGTGGGATATGAGCGAGGAGAAGCCTTCAGTGCAGAAGAATTCAAGTAATGTATGTGGACATTCACCTCTAAGGAGGGCGATGTAATCCTACATGTCTTGTGGGTTTGCTGTACAAAATGACTTTCTCCCAAGGGGATGGGGACGTGAAAATTGATCAGCCACACCGTGGAGAGGCTCAGCAGATACTGTTGTGGAGGAGAGCAGGTGGGTGTATAATAGGGGTCCACACTGATACTGATGTGTTGTGATGAGGTTGGCAGTTCTCTATGGTTTTCTTGTCACAGATACATTATCTCAGTCTAACTGTTAGAAAAACATCAGACAAATCCCAGCAGTGGAACAATCTAGAAACTTCTCAAAGAGCTTCCCAAAACCGTCAAGGTAATTAATACAAGACCAGTTATGTACGCCACAAAAAGTGATGAAACAGGCTGTGGATTTGAAAAAGAACAAAGAGAGGTATGTGGAAGGGTTTGCAGGGAGGAAGGGAAAGAGAAAATGCCATGATTATATTCTAATCCAAAAAGAGAAAAAGAAACAACCTAAAAAACAAGGGAAGTCTGAGAAAAGGTCATAGCTTAGAGAAGTTTAATGATATATGAAGAATCATGGATGGGTTCCTGGGACCAAAAGGAGACATTTTGGGGAAGCTAAGGCTATCCAAATGAGATAGGACTTTAGGTAACTGTGCCTCAACGCCGGTTTAAAACCTTGACATATGTGTCTTACTAATTAATGTGAGGTGTTAAAAACACAAAGCTAGGTCTAGTGTATTTGGGAACTCTCTGTAGATATGTACAGTAATTTCTAAATGAAAACCTTCCTGAAAATAATGAATTCATTTAAAAGAAACCAGCCCTACTTTTACTTTCCAAAAGTTGAACTCTGAACTAACATGAAACCAAGTTAGTTTCCAAACGTGTTTATGACTGCTGTACTCTGTGATGTGATTAAAACATGTATTCAAATCCCGTTTAACTAGATTGAAACAGACTGCATGCAAATTGGATTTCTATATAATTTAGCTGTAGGAAGACTGAATATGGATATCTTGCTAGTAAACTTGTTTAATTTTGACAGTCTACTATAAAGGAGAGGAAAACATGTATGACATATGACTTCAAGACTCTTCTTTCAGGTTGACCAATAAGAAACTTCAGGGTTTTTATTTTATTTTATTTATTTATTTTTTTTGTACCACTGTAAATAAATCTAACTGGGAAAATTCTCAAAGTCACAGTTTTAGAGATGTTACTCATTCAACAATGTCACCGAGGAACCACTAGTAACTGGATATTCCTCTGCATAATTGTCTTTCTTACCCTGATCTTTTTTATCTTGCTACTACATTAGATTATTTTCTAGACTTATTTACTTGTATTTTATGTATCTGAGTGTTTGCCTATATGCCCTGTGCATATGGGAGACCACAGGGACCAGAGGAGGGCATTGGATTCCCTGGGACTGGAGTCATAGCTGTGGTGAGCCCCCATGTGGGTGCTTGGAACCAAATCTGGGTCCTCTGCAAAAGCAGCAAGTGTTCTTAACCTCTGAGACATCTCTCCAGTCTCTTATATCAAAAAGTTTTAATTCTACATACAAATAAGCTCTCCACATACTTTAATCTCATATATGTGAGTGAAACAGGGCTTGTGCTTGGGGTGTTGATTCTCTTGCCGGTCACTGAGCAGACACTAAACTTCAACTACGTATCTGTAGATGATGCTTAACTGAACATCTGACTATGTGGCTGTCAGGAGGTCCTTAAATCCTGAAGATTTCTCCTGCACATAAAAATAGAGAGCAGAGGTTTCCTGAGTGATTCCACCTTACCAAAAGAAATACAGAACCTGAAAGCTAAGAACTTTCCTCTTGATGATACATGAGGGCCTGTTGTTGGCCAGGCATGGCAGAAAACTGGGTCCTATCATTAATCACAGAGAAAAAAATGAAACAAAAACAAACAAAAACCCCAAACACATACTAGGGTGTTTCCTCTACTGGACAGGCCTCCTATGTAGGGATTCATGCATTTGTACCTCACATCAGTTCTACCAGATCTCTGGGGTCTGGCACTGTGTTAATGCTTTCTACCCTCCACTCCTTGACTTTTTAAAAATAATTTGTTATTAAGTTTCTAGTAAGTTTTACTCTTTTTTTTGTTTCTGTTAAGTATGAGTATCTTTTAAGAATAATGGGATTTTTATTTTGTTTTGGGGCAAGAAATGTATAAGGGCTGTTTTGCGTACATGTGGGTAGACAGTGGTAGGAATATATGTGTTCCCAAGAAAAATTTGGCTTCCTGAGACTCTGTGGATATGAAGGTAATGCTGGCTCTGGATTCACCCACTCAAGGCATTTCTGAGCCAAGATTAGAAAAATCAGAGCCAAGGATGCATATCATCCACTATGTCTTCTTGGGAGAGGAGAATCTATTTGTAGTGGACTCCATTTCTAAAGAAGGATGCTTGAAAATTTCAATAGATATTGCAAGATGCAAAATGAAGGCAAGTTTAATTTTAATCTACTTTAATTTAAAACACGATACCATGCTATGAAAATCTTTCAGGGTAGAAAAGCAAGTTACTAAGGGTGTAAAAATATACAGAGTCTAATATAAAAGGCTGGGATTCCTGCTATTGCAGGCAGCTCCCTCAATGGCTGGATCAGAGCTGCAGAAGAAGAACCTTTTAAAAAAGTACCTTAGCTACTGTTTGTGTTTCTGTGACCACATACCTGGAAAAACAACCTAAGGGAAGAAGTTTTACTTAGTTTGTGTATATGTGTGTGCACATGTGTGTATGTGTGTATGTGCACGTGTGTGTATGTGTGTGTACATGTGTGTGTGCATATATGTTCACATGTGTGTATGTGTGTGTATGTGCACGTATGTTCACATGTGTGTGTGCGTGTGTGTATGTGCATATATGTGCACATGTGTATGTGTGTGTATGTGCACATGTGTGTATGTGTGTGTATGTGCATGTGTGTGCATGCATGTGCTTGTGTATGTGCACATGTGTGTGTGTGCGCGCGCGCGCGCGCGTGTGTGTGTGTGTGTGTGTGTGTATGTGTGTGTGTGTGTGTGTGTGTGTGTGTGTGTGTGTGTGTGTGTGTGTGATGATAGTTTAAGGGATAGTCTATCACATCCTGGAAGGTCCGGTGACACAAGGAAGCTGGTCTCACTGTATCTGCAGTCAGGATGGAGAGAACGCACAGGAATTAGGGCAGGGTTAAGCACCCTCAAGTCCCATCCTCAGTGGCTCACATCTCTCTGTCTTCCTGTTATGTTTCTCAAGGGACACCTGAGCTGGGAACCGAGTGTGGGTATTTCATTTTCAAACTACTACAGACAAGCAATAAGCACTGAATGCTGTGGAAATTTGTCTTTTCCAGGCAAAAGTATCAAAAAAAAAAAAAAAAACAAAAAACACCCCATAATCTTTTTGTTGTTCACATGAATGCAACTGGCCCATTTTATACTAGAGAGTTGTAATACATTTTGTGTGTTGTGTGACTTGTTAAGAGTCCAAGAGTCAACACAAATAAAATGCAGCACTTGCTTCTCAGAAGACTAACACACACCCAAGCTCGGGGGTTCCAGAAAAGCTCGGAGTTCCCTGGAGCACACAGAGGAAGACTCTTGTTCGAGAAGTGAGGACTCATACAGAGGTGTCTGAGTGCTCCCAGCATTTGCACTGTCCTCCACTGTCCCTGGCAATGTTGGGCCAGTGCAAGGCCTTCCTGGGGATGCCTCGGTCTCTCCTTCCACAGCACCAGGGAAGGCAACTAAAAAAATCTTTTTTTTTTTTTTTTTTTTTTTTTTTCGATTTTTTTTATCTTCTGTAAAGGCAGAAGTAATGGTTTATGGTTTGGTGAGCACACCTGTGCCTTACTGTCTCAGTTAAGTCTGCTAATAAACCTTTGTAGAAACTCGTCTTAGGTCACTAAAGAGTCACAGTCCATCAGGAGACCATATCTGTGTGTGGAAACGACTAACACTCTGCATCTCCCTTCTTTCCATCCCCCTCAAGAGTGATTCTCTGAATTCAGAGATCATTTTGTTCAAGCCAGGCTTCAGAATCACCTCAGAAAAGTGACTGCCAGCTAGAAGAGCTAGAAAAGATACTCTGGAAAGCAGATTCCAATACTGTGATTTATGGTGTTCTAGCTGCTCACTAGAATAAGTAAAATAATTGTGTTTAAATACATGTGATATTTTGATGTCATTCCCGACGATGTGTTCTGTATAAAGGGAAAGAAGGAGATCATGTTCTAGCAAAATTTCTGGAAGGGTTTAGAAGGTCAGTCCCAATGGACAACAATACATTTTATGCCCTGGGTTTTGTCTTTAATTGGCTGAGGGCCAGAGAGATGGCCCAGTAGGTGAAGGTGATTGCTGCCAAGTCTGACAACCTTAGTTCATTACCCCAAACCCACATGGTGAAAGGAGAGAGCCGATGCTGGAAAACTGTTCTACACACACACCCAATACATACGTATACATGCATACATACCCACATACACACACATATATGTACACAAACATACATATATACATATGCATACATACATATACACACAAACAATACACACATACATGTGCACAACACCCATGTACACCCACATAAACACACACAAATACACACATATACACACACAAAATATAGACATGCACATACACATATATGCACATATACACACATATATACATACATATTTATACATAAATATATATATACATACACACAATACATGCATATACATGCACATATACCCACATATACAACCACATACACACACAAATATACACACATACATCCACATACACACATGCACACAAAAATACATACACATACATACACACACAAGTATTAATCTTAAGAATTTTTCCTAAGATACAGGGTAAGACATGATGATACCTGACACTTTGTGGGGACCTGTGGCTCCACAGACAGGGTAGCATTGATTCCAGAAGGCTGTGCAAACAGAAGAATGTGAGCACAGTCAGGTTGAGAGTCTCACTGAAGGGCAGACTGAGGCTGGGCATGTAGCTCAGCAGTTGAGCACTTTCATGTCTGTGTGAGTTTTGGGGTACAAAGTTCAGCTCCTCATACCATGCATACCTCCACACGACAGGACAGGCCTCCACACAACGGGACAGACCTCCACACAACGGAACAGACCTCCACACAACAGGACAGACCTCCACACAACAGGACAGACCTCCACACAACAGAACAGACCTCCACACAACAGGACAGACCTCCACACAACAGGACAGACCTCCACACAACAGGACAGACCTCCACATGACAGGGCAGACCTCCACACAACAGGACAGACCTCCACACGACAGGGCAGACCTCCACACGACAGGACAGACCTCCATACAACAGGGCAGACCTCCACACAATGGGACAGACCTCCACACAACAGGACAGACCTCCACACAACAGGACAGACCTCCACATGACAGGGCAGATCTGGATTCTTATGTATGCATTGTTCCTTTACTTTGTATATTCAACAGTAAATATTAAAAATATTTCACGATGCCTTATCTGTCAATTGTAGCTATTTCATCAACAAGATACTTTTATATATAGACATTTTAGTTACAGAAGCATTCTCACAAAACACTCATTAACATATAATATAGCTTCTTTTTGCTAGTCACATGTTTTCCAGCTTTGCTGAGGTGTTACTGACATTGTGTGTGTGTGTGTGTGTGTGTGTGTGTGTACATGAGCAATTTCCTCATGTAACTTTTCAAGACAGCAGATCTCTGACAGCAGATTTCAAATATATAAATGCTTCACATTTATTTTTTTAAATTTTTGATTGTATATATTGGTTGTGTGTGTGACACAGGGACATTTTATACAAGTATGTACTGTATGTTCAGGATATTCCCCAATATAGACTTTTTAGTTGGTAAGCTTGTACTACATGATACATTAAGGGAAGTAATGGATGCTTTAAAGTGCTCTGTATGCCAATGTTTTCCAAATGTCTGTTATATGCTTACTTTATGTATTTCACGATATTAGAATTTGTGCATAGGCTGTTTGATCATGAGAGTAAGGTTGGGTGGGCCTCTTTGGCTATCAGAGCAGAACACAATGTATTTCGTTTAGAGGCCGTCTGCATCAGCTTTGGCACCTGCAGGTCTCCTGGGTAGAGGCTACCATTAGGTGCTCATTGATCTGGGGTCACACAATTTTCTGAAAATAAGTGGAAAAGACTATAGTGAATGTGGGGAGCCAGTCACAGCCACTCACGTTTCTCCTCACATCATCTGCGACGATGATAGTCTCATTGCTTCCCTTTGTTTATGTGATCTATTTCAAAATGTGGTGTGAAGTGGGTCCGAGTCAACATGGCATTTCCTGGGGAGGCAGAGGCTGGTGGGTCCTATCTGTGTGTATCCAGAGGGTAGCCAGGAAAGTCTCCATGTCTACATAGCAGCAGAGAAGGATACTTCAAAGGTTCGAGCAAAAGCTCATGCTTTGGACCTTGACTATACTATAGTCTGAGGAGTGCCCATGACATGCCAGCCACCCTGCTTCATGGATGGCAATACACACAGTTTTGTCTAGTGGATGCAATTCTTTCCTCTTCAAGATGCAAATGCACACAGAGGATGTTCTTTTAGACCTTCCAAGGACTCTCCGAATTCTAGTTAGTGTGGTCTCTTCAGTATACTGTATTTTGAACTTTTAGGTTGAGGTACATTAATAATTTAGCTTTGAAGTGAACTCAAGTGAAATGATGTAGAATTAAAAGCATCACAAATGCTGCTGAAATATTTATGGAGACTGCATTTTGACTAAAGGACTGCATTTATGGAGTGATTTATGCCCTAATTCCTGAGATTCCAGCTTACAAAATGAGCCAAAGCTGGGACCAGATTTCACAACTGTGCTTTCCACATGGAAGGATTGTGCATGCAGTGGCCTTTTTTATTAGTTCTATAGTGGCACAACTAGATGATGTTCTATGTTTGCTTTTAAAAAAAGTCATCGACACACGCATCTTCATTTTGCTTTTGTAAAACAGAAACACCAATGTTTTTCCAGAACTAAGAACAGTCATGAACTTTACCACAGTAGATGCTGTCAACAAAAAACATGTGTGAGCCAGGCATGGCAGCTCCTGTCTGCAATTCCAGCAGGAGGAGGCTGAGGCAGGAGGATCCCTATTAATTAAAGTCAGTTTGTGCCCCATAGTGAGTTTCAGGCCACTTAAGTAGTTTGAGATCCTATATCAATCAATCAAACAAACAAACAAACAAACAAACAACTAACCAACCAACTAACCAACCAATCAATCAATCAATAAGCAAACAAATATACAAACAAACAAAGAAAGAAAGAAAAAGGAAAAAGGCAAGGAGAAAAAGGCATTAAGAAAGTAAAATGGTAAAATTAGGTACGAAAGAAGGATAGGTAGGCAGAAGGACATGTGGGACAAGGAAAAGAAAAGAAATGGGGAGCTAAAGGGAATAAGAGGGACAGGGGAATTAGAAGATAAGGGAAAGATAAACACACTAACACACTTTGTTAGAAAATATTGTATGCTGATTAAAAGGAAGAGGAAAAGCTGGTTGTGGTGGTTCATTCTCATAATCCCAGCACATGGGAAACTGATGCAGTAGGATTTTCATGAGCTCAAAGCCATCATGATGTATGTAATGAGTTTCAGCCCAAATGGAATTACAAAGAAACATGTCCTCATAAAACCCCTAAGAAATGTATATATACATGTTTGTATGCATGTATGTATATTATTGCCATGAATGGAACTTTGGACCTTATTCATGCTAAGCCGCACTCTGCCACAGTGCCATACTCCTACCTCATGAAAGACAAGAAAGGAAATGTGTAGTGGGTAGCTATTCCAGCTTTGATCTGCAAAGTTCCAACCCCCATTGAGGCTTTGGTAACTGTCACACCTACAAGGTGGGGCCAAGAGAGGACCCTGAGGTGGCATATCTGGATCTCGGGTCTTCAGGGTCCTCTCTTGGCCTCGCCTTGTAGGCATGACAGTTACTGAAGCCTCAATGGGGGTTGGAACTTCCAGATCAAAGCTGGAATAGCTACCCACTACAGAAATGCACATGATAATTTTGGTAGTGTGAGAGGCAGTGTAGGGACCATCACACCTCTCCGTAAACCTCCTTCATTTTCTGTGGGTTCTCTGTTGATTACAAATGTATTTTCTTCCCCAAACTTGTGAAATAGAGAATCAACAGCCTTCTTAATAACTCTCAACATTGCATGCTGTGCACACACAGTGAATCACAGCCTGCACATAATCCAATAAAGCTCACACCAACCAAAGACATGTGCAGTCAAGGACCTGAAAGAACATTCTTCAGGTCACAGTTCAGTCTCTTTTAACTTGGCTTTCACAAAACAAACAGATTCTTCAAGCAGAAGGAAATGCTTGTTGCCCGAAGAAACATGAAGTGTGGTATATTAAAATGTGCAGGTGAATCAAATTCGTGCAATCCCCGCCCAGGCCTGGCTCACTGCAGAAGCTCAGGGACCTTAGGAGAATGCCTGAATGTTAAAAATGAAAAGCCTTAGAAATTGTATTTATTTATTTTTCTCACTATATGCTCTGATTGCTTAGGGTAATGAGGATGCCAGAAAGGCTGTCTTAGACCACCCTTCCTGGTCAACAGAACAGCAACCAAATGCCAATGTCAAGTGTCAAAGGTTCCCAGAATCCAGCATCCACAGGCTCTCTCTGGAGTGTCTAAAATCAGCTCTGAGGTGCTTCACGGAGAAGGCGGTTTTGCAGTTTTCATTTCATCACATTTGATATTTTCCTTCTTTCTCCTTCTTTCTTTTCCTTTTTATTCACATCTTTCTTCTCTCTCCCTTTCTTTTTTCTCTATTTCCAACCTCCCCCTTGTCTCTCCCTGCTCTTTATTTTGACTTTTACAAAGGCCATCTTAGAACTCACTATGCAGATTAGCCTCAGATTTTCAGTGATCTTCCTGATTCTGCCTCCCAAGTGCTAGAATTGTAGGTGTGCACCACCACACCCAGCTCAGATGATCACACCTTGACAAGCATTCTCTATCTCTTTATAAGAAGTTGGGAAGAGACAGTAATTCAAACTTAGGTGGTTGATGAGGACACGAGAGCCTAGCATCTCTTGACTCCTAAGTTCACACCAACGTCCAGGGCATGGGCTAGTAGAGGAGGAAAGCAAGGGTTGTTGAGGAGAGCAGAGGCTGGTGGAGCCCAAGGCCATGCTTCAGAAGCATCCCAGAGAATGTGCCTCAGTAATAGACTCCCTTAAAATTCTAAAAAATATATGTATTTTTTTTTTTGCTTGCCAAAGACCCTTTAGAATCTTCCATCTCTCATCCTTCTCAATCTTCCTTAAGATCACTATGGTTATTCACTTTTTCCTTTTAGTTGACTCTGAAATAATTCTGAATGAAGAGGTTAATTTGGGAATAAAATGTGTCATTTGAGAGCAGAGAAATCATCAGTTAAGCTCTGTTTCACAACAACCCTATGTAGCCTATATTCTTGGCTCACCACAGTCAGCTTGCTTTGTCATTTATAAGAATTCTACATTTCCCGACTGTTCCCAGGTCCTATAACATCCCCATGGCCTTTGTGTAGCTTCCAGCTATCGTATAGATGAAAATAAAATTTTTCTTTTCCTCCTTCTTTCCTTACTTGTTTTTGACACTAGACAGATCATCATAAGAATTGTACAGCAGAAGAAAAGTGAATGAAATCTCATTTCCATTAAAAGCTACATTCATGTGCAAAGTCTTCCAATTAGAATTCTATAAAACTGATGGTACTTTGATATTTGAGACACAAACTATATTAGACTCCTGGTGTGATAGCTAAGAATTTTTGTGTTTCTATGGTAATTTAGTTTAGACAGTTTTGCCATAATGGTTAAAATGAAATACCAATTAGTGCACATAATTTAGAAAGTATACTCTAGCCTTTCAGAATTTTAACTAAAAGGCAGATGCCCTTCAAATAGAGTAAAAGTGGATTTTTTCCAAAGGGGCATTGCCACAATTCAAGAACACCTTTCTAGTTTCTGCATAGAGATCAAAAGGAATTACCTAGTTTTGTGACTTGGAGAACATGTGAAGAAACAGTTTTTCAGTACTGCTGTTATGTCAAGCAAAAACATTTTATTATAAGTGATAAAAAACTATGGCCCATAATGCTCAGCCATGCAATCCAGTCATCTAAGAAGTTCCCTACAGCAGTTGACTAGTCCCTTGGTAATCATCACATTACATTTCATGCAAAAATCAAGGAACTTCCCTGTGTCAAGGGAGGCAATTCTTACAAACAAAGTCAATGCAACAAAAGTAAATCTTGGGTTTGTAGTTGACTAAACTGCAAAGCAAACCAGGTTCTCCTGAATAGTCTTCTGTGACTAACCTCAGGACACAGAATTTAATCATTTAGACCTATGAATTAGAAGCAAATGTTCTCTTCACTTACCATACAGCCCATTTCTTTATTCTGTTTTTTTTTTTTGTGTGTGTGTGTGTGTGTGTGTATGTGTGAGTGTGTGTGCGCTTGTGACCGAAGAAATTTTTATTCTGTTTTGTTTTCATCAGTGTCTTTAAAACTATCTTTTAACTTTTAAAACTATCAGGCTACTTCACAACTTTACAACTTTAGAACACAAAGACCATTCCCAGGAATCCTCAGCAGTCTACACAGCTGCCCGACTAGAAGGGAAGACTATTCTGGGAGCACTGAACACTGTAGATCAAGTACAGAAGCCCTGTGGACCAGGACACATGCAGGACTGTGCAGCAGGGTATAAGTTGGTCTAGTTAGTGGATGTAAGGAGCCCCAGGCAATGGCCAGGAGGAACGTGTGGGCAGGAACTTCAGTATCCCATGTGTGCTGGGAACTGAACATGGGTCCACTGCAAGACAGTATGTGCCCTTAACTACTGAGCCAACATCCACAGTTCCTAAAGTTGTGAGCTGGAATTAATAAGCCCAAATACTCTGATGTAGTTGTGAGGATTAAAAACAGGTTATGCTGGAGGTCTGAGAACTGTGGTGTCAGACATTTTTGTTATTGTAAGGATACTGCAGAAAGCTTATTGATGGTGTAGGGAAATCACTTTATGAGCCTCTTGATGTGGTAAAAGTCACATGTTGGGGGCACTTGGGGGCAATAGGAAGACACTCTGAGTGGGTTCAGAGAGAAGTAAGCTACAAAGATGCAGAATAGATACACAAACTTTAGGATGTCACCAGGAACAAAGTGTTTTATGATGGAAGTCACAAAGATTTTCCAACTTTAGTGCTGCTAAATGAATACATTGCAGGTAAGGTTACTATCTTAGCATTGCCATTTCATGAGAGAAAGGATTTCACACAGAGATTCTAACCTAAGGATGACCTTCAGACCCTTTTGCCTCTATATCCTGAGAACCGGAGTTCAGACCTGTGCCATACCTTGCTGAGGCTCACATAATTGTGTGACTACCTGTGACTGACAGACTCCTGCAATCTACCATACACATCTCATGGATCATGACAACCTCAAATGTAACCCCTCTCCCAGCTACAAAGTCTTGATTTTATTAGGATGGTGTGGTATGGAAGAAGATTGCCCTAGCACATGTCTCTGGTTGAAATCTTGCTTTCCTAAACTTGCTGACATATCCCCTGCCGCTCCCGATGCTGACTTCATCTTTCATTGGTCAGGCAGCCACAGCAGAAAACAATAAGAAAATAAATGCCAATGACACTTATGAGGCATTTTCTAGTGGTTCAGCTTTGCTCCAAACTACCTTAGCTGTCTCTGGGATTTAACAAGAGTTGAGGCTTACGTATGAGACCACAAGAAAATGTGCTCCTGAAGGCTCAGATCTGCTATGCTATGGAATTATCTAAATGTGAAGGTAGCTCAGTCCTTACAGTCAGAGTCATCCCTTCTCAGAACACGAAATGAGTGTCAACTAAAAAACAAAACAAAATTAAAAAACAAACTAGAGTTTGAAAGGCAGGATCAAATTTACAAAGAAGAAGGGAAGTTTATTCCCATTCCTGTAAGTGTTAATGTCACAAGCTGGACAGATGCACAAAGACAGTGTGGTGGTCGGTATTACTTCACTGGGGAGAGTAAACTGGGCACCACACTGTCAACACCATAATTCTTCAAACTGTTTCAGGAAAGTTTTATTGGACGATGAGATCTAGCACACATGAGATAACATATCCACCCAATTGGTGGGACCATTTTAAAGGTACAGGGAAACCATAAAATTCACTTCCAAATAAAACCAATAGATAAAGATAAACCCTTAGATTGAGGTGAAAGTTTTTTTTTTAAATCATTTTTTTTATTATGACTGTGTGTGTACATGAGTGTGTATGTGTGTGTGGGTAGATGGAAGGAGGACGCACATGCCAAGATCAGAATACAACTTTGAGGAATGGATTCTCTCCTTCCACTTTTAGGTGGGTTCTAGGGATTGAATTCAGATCATCAGGGCCTTTACCCACAGAACCATCTCACTGGCTTCTATGTGGAAGTTCAATATGAATAAGAAACAAAAAGACACACAACAAGCCTGGCTCTGAGGTCAAATGAGAACCAACTTGCTTTGTGCTCATTATTGAAACAAATTTTAAAGTTATGTGTATGTGTGGAGATACGTTCACATAATGATGGATATGATGGATGCCCATGGAAGTCACAGACATCCATCTGGAGCTGGAGTTACATGTAGTTTTGAGCTGACACACATGGGTGCCAGGAACTGAACATAGGTCTTCCACAAGAACAGTATGCTCTCTTAACTACTACTGAGGCATTTTTTTCTTCCATCCTCTTATCATTTCTTCAACAAAGTCCATAAGCACATTTGCAGAGGTAAGAATGGTGCTAGACTCTCTGGAATTAACAATCACAGCCTAAAAGTTCCTATTAAAATTCAAATAGCTTGGTCACCACCTGACTGTCCAGCACCCAATGGGTCACTATCACCTGTGACTTGTGAACATTAAAGTCTTTAGCCCCACTTTTCAGTCATATAAAGCACTTTAATTTAGGGACTTGCTTGGTTTTTATAGATCAAATATACTTAATATCTATTTTATTAGTTTTTGATATAGTTCATCAAAAACTTAAGATGATGCAGTCAAAATGGTGTACTGTACTACTTCACTTTCTATGTGGCCAATAATCAAAACGCTGTAACCAAGATTTTACACGGCTTTTGTTCTATTAAAAGCACTTTCTATGTTTACAAGTGGTGACAATGACATCATCCAGTTACTTCTCCTGCTCACAGAATTTTTCTCCCAAGCTTAAATCTTATATTGAAATTCATCACTGTAACAGCCTTGTAGAATCAAAGCTACATTTTAAACCCAGGATTTTAGTTTCTGATCAAAACCTGTTATATTTGAGACATTTTTTGATGTTTTTTTTAAGTTTGGAAAAGTGACCCAAGTACGAAAATGAAAAAATCATTCATTTACATTGTATTTTAGGGAAAAAAGTACCACCGAGTTTAAAGAAACTGTAATCATGAGAAATACTGTATAAAATAAATTGAAACTTCCAATAAGACATCTGATTGACTTGAAAAATAATTGGTATCTTTCTACTTAATCTACATGAATGTAAACAATAAATCTTCTCTTAAACAAAGACTGTGTGAATCTTCATTTATCTTTTAAGACAAGAGAACAAAGGTTGTGGTCTAATGAATGGAAAGAAGCAACAAGGTCAGGTTTAAAAGCCTCACAGGTCAAATGTCTGACATCGCTGAACATTTTTTTGAAAAGCCCTACCATAGTAATTTCTATCTATTTTAGTCAAATCTCAGGGGTCCTGCTGAGGCTTCTAGTAGGGAGAAAGAAAACACTGTAATTTAGTAACAGAGACAAGCAATGGGAATGACAATACCCTCTTAGGATGCATTCAGCAGCATCTTAATAGATTTGGATTAGGTAAATTTGAAAATAATTTTGAAGCTTTAGGCTTTGAAAGTTGACAATTCCTTGTGTTGGTAAAGGGAGGAGGAACAGCATATACTTTTATTTTGCATATGCATCGATTTTACCCCCAAATGGATGACCTCTGTCATCTAGAGAGGTTATTCATAGATCCAGAGAGCTGATCAGGGTCATTAGTAACAATAGTAAACTGATCATCATTGCAATGGGACCTGACAAGTTTCTTTTCAAAGTGGATTCTAATGTATTGATGCCTGTGAAGTTCATTACAGCAGTAATAAATCATTAGTCTCCACAAAGTGATTTATAAGTCTGTTGAAGTGCATTATAATAGGCTACCAAAAAGCTTTGCAGACCTAAGGAAGCCTTCTCCCATGCTCTCGCCCACACTCTTATAGCTAGGAGTGGCCACCAATGACACAGCCAAGATTATGGCAACCACAGCTGCCTCTTGTTTTCTTGAAAAATATTCAAATTTTAATTGATCATATCCTTAATCCTGCTTTGAACTACTACTGTCTTAAAAATAATTTTAAATTCCTTTTCCTCCATTTATTCCATAAAGGTGTATGGCAACCTTTCCTTAAATTTCAATTTTTCCTCTAGTCAGAATTAATTCTGTAAAGTTATTTGCATGCATGATGATATGCAAAGTAAATACATTCCGAAGCATTTAACGTTCTGAGCTGAGAGTGTAATAAAGCAATTCAAAATGCAGCATGGGCTGAAATGCTTATCTATAAACATGTGCAGAAATGTTTCTACGTTCCTGTAATGGGCTGGCAATGTGCAACAAGTGCTGCCAAGCTGACCCTCTGAGTGACACCGTGGACACACACTGGACAGAGAGAGCCAACAACCTCCAGTTGTCTCCTGATCGGCACATGCGTTCTGTGGCATGCATGCAGAGACCACCATGAAAAAAATTAGTAAAAAGTGTAATAAAATATCTCTATTTGTTATAAATGAAGATATTAGGTAATTTAATTACAAATTCAATTTTAATCTTATACATTTAAATTTCTAATATTATAAATATTTTAATTGAAAAATTAATATTTTTAAGTATAAAAAGCTTTTATTTATATAGAAATAAACATTCCTATTAAGATTTCAACAGCATTAGATGAATTTTTCAGATATTATGTACCTGTCAGAAGAAGAGGAATGAGCTAAAGTTGAAACAATATTCACCTTCTACAGAAAATAGGAAGGTTTTCTCACCATAAGCACAGTTAATTATTCTAACAGACGATGCATACTTAACTCATGTATAGACCAAAAACAAAACAAAATAAAAGTATTATCTGCCATTTGTGAGTAGTGCAGAAATAGAAGTAATTTTGTGACTATTAATACCTTGTTTTAAGAACATCTTTACTCTTAGTATTTGGATGGAATCCCACCCATTGCTGCTGCTGGTTGAAAAGCTGGCACAGATGTGCTCATTTCCAGTCTCTTTCCAGCTGGTTAGCTGTGAGGTAAGTTGCCTCTTGCCCTCTCCCTGTCCCCATGCAGGCTGTTGAACGTTTCTTCAAATGAGACTGTTCTAACAGGAGAGCACCGCAGTTCAGTATCTAGAGTTCTCTGTGTTGGTGGGAAAGCAAACCCATACCCCTTCAAATCAATTCTGAGTTCAGAATGACTTGCTGCTTGTCCTTGCCCACCATGTGTACAGCTGACTTCAAGACAAAGTTGCATGGGCCTGTGGTAAACGGGTAAGCAGGAGCCATCTCTCTGCGATGGGCTTCCTGTTAGTGAAGGGCGCCGCTGGACAAACTGCCTTTCAGAGGTCCATTACCATGCAAGGTTTCCTGAGTTTGTTCTTCAGTGGTGACTTGTCATATTGATCCTATGAACATGGACTGGAACTTCCTCAATGTACATGTATGTATATCTGGATATATCCCTTAGGTGCTTCCTAAGATGGGGAATTGGGGCCACTTTGGTTTTGCTTTGCTATCAAACCTTGACTCCATCTACAACCTGCTTTGGAGATGTTAACCTTGAAGATAATTGCATGCCAAGATTCCAGTGTTTTCACATTTTTGTACACCTCTCATTCTTTATCCCTGATGACCATCCCAAAGTGCATTCTACCAATTGGTTGCTACTGCAGTCTACCGCAGAGCAAGCTTTTGGACTTGTCAGCTGAGATGACCTCAAGAGTCTACATCATGAATGAACTCTCCCAGTCTCATTCAGCAGAATGCAGTCTCCAGCCTGCTACTGCCACCTGACACATCATAAATGTCTACATGTGGTGATATTGTGTTCCCCAAAATATTGTGCACCCTAATAAACTTACCTGGGGTCAGAGAACAGAACAGCTGC
This sequence comes from Peromyscus leucopus, assembly GCF_004664715.2. Classification (NCBI taxonomy): domain Eukaryota; kingdom Metazoa; phylum Chordata; class Mammalia; order Rodentia; family Cricetidae; genus Peromyscus; species Peromyscus leucopus. The sequence continues at coordinate 24,000,565 of NC_051064.1, read as the reverse complement.
TAGACAGATACAGAGGCCAGAAAATGGTGGCACACACACCTTTAATCCTAGCATTCCAGAGGCAGAGATCCATCTGGATCTCTGTGAGTTCAAAGTCACACTGGAAACTGCCAGGCATGGTGACACACGCCTTTAATCCCAGGAAGTGATGGCAGGAAGCAGAAAGGCATATAAGGTGTGAGGACCAGGAACTAGAGCTGGTTAAGCTTTTAGGCTTTTAACAGCAGCTCAGCTGAGATTCATTTGTGTGAGGACTCAGAGGCTTCCAGTCTAAGGAAATAAGATCAGCTGAGGAACTGGCGAGGTGAGGTGGCTGTGACTTGTTCTTCTCTCTGTTCTTTCAGCGTTCACCCCAATACCTGGCCCTGGGTTTGTGTAATAAGACCTTTTAAGTTTTGTGCTACACCTACACTCTCATTGAAGTGCCACACATAAAAAAGGTCACAATAGACATGGGGTCAAAAAAATTTTATTCCAAAGTGCAGCCCACTCAACTACTTTATCAAATTATTTGCTCAATTTATTACTTTTGTTATGAAAACAACTGGAATAGCTGACCCCACACTTACATCAGAGGGGAATCCCTGCTAAGGCTCAACTTGTAGACTTCACATACCCGTGTCTGAAGAGGGTTTCTAAAGTAGGGAGACCAGTGACAAAGAGGAGCATTTTATTAGCATCCTTGTGTTGATATTCATCACTGAGACTGTCTCTTATTTTAATTTTTTTCCAATGATTGTCATCTTTTTAGTCGTCCACTTGTGGAGAGATAAATGTCTACATACTTAGCAATTATAAATAATCGCACATGGTGTTCAAGAGGTAGTTAAGTGGCAAGACAATGAAATGTGTTCATCAAACAGTTGCTGTGCAACAACCATATAAGAAAAACCATTTCTTTGTACCAAATTTGTATTAAAACTATCTATTGTTTGTAGGAGGTTTGCAACAGTCTTTTTGTAGATTTTCCAAGCACCTGACAAGATCATCATCAAGTAAAGAGTTTTGCCTCTTCTTCCCAATTTTTCTCTCATTAGTTGATTTCTTTTGTGATGTTTCATTGCTTTGTGTGTTAAATGCAGTTGTTGCAAGGGGGCATCCTGGCCTGGGTTATTTTTACTGCAAGAGATGATCTAATGTCTCCCTTGTAACACAAGGCTGATGCTATGCTCAGATAAATGTATTCCATTACATTAAGGAAGCAATCAGTGAGTCCAATTTTATGAAACTTTAGAAATAAAGAACCGGATAATATGCAGAGTGAGAGACTTTGGAGCACCCAGTTCTAAATGGGAAGTCTTAATCAAATCCCTCCTCTCAGGATTTAGGGAGCTATGTGGAAGAGGGACCAGGAAGGTAATAAGGGCCAGAGGCAAGGAGGACTCCAAGGAAACACGCGGTGTCTTCCACAGACAACAGGACTGATTCACATTCACAAAGACTGTGGCAGCATGTACAAGGCATGTACAGGTCCCAGTCAGACAAGGTCTTAGCACTTAGAAGAGGAAGTAGACGCAAAGTTCCATCCCTAACCAAGACACTATCTGCAATTCATACCTGCAGCCAAGGGAAAATAACTTTTCTTCAGTGGAGTCCCAGGAGGTCTATCAACCACACCCCAAGGCAAGCCTGGTGCCCTAAGGAGTTGGCAACCACAAAATGAGCTCACAGGGCTTTCTGTGTGCGAATGTGTGAGAATTTTGTTTTGTCATTTTTTTTATTTGCGCATTTTTTGTCTTACTGTTTTTTGTTTGTTTGTTTTGATTTTCTTCTTTTTCCTTTTATTACTTATTTTTTGATAAGGAGAAAGAATATGTAGTTGGGTGGGGAGCAAGGCAGGGGGGAATGAGAGGAAGAAAAAAACAGGGTCAAACATATTTTATGAAAAAATATGTAAAGAAAAAGTATTAATGTTTTCTAAAATGACCAAGTATTTAGCGTGTGAGTACTATGGTGCTAATGCTTTTTCTCATACTGAGTGCATCCATGTAATAAATCTTTCTTAGTCAAAAAGCATTCTTATTATTAATTTCTGTTTATTAACATTGTACTTAGCCAAGCTTGGCAGCATAGGTCTCTAGATAAAGCTACTTAGACGTGAGATAGGAAGACTACAATCTCAAAGCCAGCCTGGACTACAGAGCACTCAAGGCCGCCCTGAGAAACCGAGGCGTAGTCTCTCAGTAGCAGAGAAGACAGGCCAGGATGGAGCTCTGCATCGAGTGCCTGTCTGTCCAGTCTGCATAAGGCCGTGCACTCAATTCCCAGGCCTGCTGAAATAAAAAGCAAATAGAAGCTTTACCTAGGCTTTTCTGTTGATGTAGGTTGGTCTGTCATTTGATATCTTTGGTTCTATTATGGTTATTTTAAAAATAATGCTATATTTCCTTCAAACAAACAAACAAACCGTTGCAGTTTTCTCTTGATGCTTTCAAGTAGCTTTGACACTTTAAATATTTGTTACCACTCCTATTTAAACCGCTTGTGAACGGTACTATTTTGTGAACGATGCTATTTTTATTAGTAGGAAAACAATTTTGACAAGTTACTAATTTCTTGTCATTAGCTTTTAGCTTTCCCTGGGGGAGGGTGAGTTTTTAAATAAATTGTATCCTTATAGATATTCAAATCTGTTTACCAAAAATTAAGCAAAGTAACCTCTTATGGGTCTTTCAGTTTTCTCCCATTCTCTGTTTATTTTATATATATATATATATATATATATATATATATAGAGAGAGAGAGAGAGAGAGAGAGAGAGAGATTTTTTCTTTTTCTAAACTAATCTATTTTGCTATACTTTTTAAGAACTAGAATTTATTTTTCAGTTCTTTGTTTTTTTATTCCTAACATGTATTTTTCTGCTTTTATTTTTAATAGGCTTATTTTTTCTTAAGCTTACTTTGTTCCTTCCCTAATCTCCCTAACTTTTAAATTTAACTTTATAATTCCATTTTATGAACTTTATGTCCCTATTGGTATAACTATTCAAGGCCACAAATCCTCCTATAAATAGAATTTTAGCTGCATTTTCTACATCCTGCTCTATCTTATTACATTTTCTTAATTTTGAGAAAGCCTCCAATTACATAGAAAAGTCAATCATAACAGCAACATAAGACATAACTGTTAATAAGTAGCTAGCGACAAGTTTCACAGAACTTGTAAGACATATAAAGAAAACCTATTATAACACTGTTGAAGGTTACACCTGCTCTTCGAGAGAAGCCTGAATAGCACCCAACGCCGTTTTCTACAAGTCAGTTTGAAAACACAGTGCGGTACACAGCGCGGTGCCAGAGGGGACCGCAGCACTGTTTTGGGTAGGGGTTGGGTTGTTGGTCAGAAGGCACAAGCAGCAGAATTTACAGAGGTAGCCGAGAACAATGGACAAGGGGTAGGACTAACAGACACTAAAAATATTAAAGTGCTTGAAGGAAACCACGAGGGTAAAGTTAGAACACGAATAAACAACGCGGAACAGAGACCCGAAACAGACCCAACCGTGTTACAAATCCAGCTAGACACCGGCTGGCGCTCAACTGCAGAACCAGGGCTGGCCTGTTCAAGGAGTGCCTTGGAGTTGGCTGGGGAGCCTACAGGAAAAAAATTAGTGTCCTTACCTCCTCCTCAACACCAAGATACCTTTGAACCCGTTTGCTCCCAAAGACTTCTTAATTATATGAATCAAGTTTGAGTAAGTATAATTATATAGCCAAGTTTGTGTGACCAATCAGATTGGCCAAAATCCAAGACTGGATGATGTGAGGGAAAGAAGAGCGCCAGCCTACAGACAGTGTCGGTGTAAATCAGTACAGCACACAGAAGGTGCATTTAGGTAAACCTATTAGGGCAACGAACAGACATTCTAAAATCCAGAAATCCCACGGCTGTATTTGCTCTCTTACACACAAAAGTTTACACAGGCTCCCCCTTGCAGCTTTGTGTACAATAGCAAAACACAGAGAAAAAAAGATGTTTTAATAAGATAATAAGTAATTGAATTGTGAAGAATTCACACAATGGAAACCGCAGAATAAAAACAGAAGATGAAGTAACAGCTGTCATTTCAAAGATGACCAAATAAAAAAGACAGGAGTTATAGGACGGAGAGACAGCTCTGTGAGTTAAGTGCTCGATGTGTAAGCCCGAGGACCTGAGTCCAAACCCCCAGAACCCATGGAAAAGAAGACGCTGGGCTCAGGGTAAACATCAACAGCCTTTGTCTCTGGTGGGCAAAGACAGACGCTCCTGAGGCTTCTGGCTAGCTACGCTAGCAGCCTCCGAAAATCGGTGGGTTCAGTATGGGGAAAAACCGTAAAAGTCTAAATTAGGAAGACACCTGACATCATCTGCCTTTTCCATTCCCAATCATGGGTGTGTATGGCTCTCTTATATGTGTGTGTGTGTGTGTGCGCGCGCGTGCGCGCGCGCGCGCGCGCGCACACACACACACACACACTTAAATCTTTAAGTGAATAAAAATAAAACAATATAATCTAATTTTAAATTTTATTTTGAATTTATTTGTGTCTCTGTGCGTCTAGGCATGTGACTGCAGTTGCCCTCAGAGGTCAGGCAAGGGTGTCAGATCCCCTGGAACCACAGTGACAGGCAGCTGTGAGCTGCCCACATGGTTACTGAACCCAGCTTCACTTCAAGAACAGCAAGCACATGTAACCACTGAGTAGCTCTTCATTCCCAGTACATAATCTTTATTTTAAAAATGTGGGAGCCGGAAGAAGACTGCACACGCAGGAAAGAGACCTGGTTTCTGTTTGTGTGGAAGAGGGGTAGATATGGGAGAGAGATGTAGAATAAAAGGACGTCTCCTGGGTCGGGATTAGGTGACTGGAATTTCTATAATTAATAAACATCTACACATAATTTATACATAATTTTAAAAGAATTTAACAGAAATATGACATTTATAATATGCAAAAAAATGTGAGTGACAGAGAACTCTTGCACAGCTGCCTGCCTTCGGTGATTTCTTATCTTAAGGCTGTACACAATGGGAGCTGAGGCTCAGGAAGTGAATTGCCAGGCCCAGAAGATTGTCCCAGGACAATTTCAATGTGTAGATGCTTGAAAATCCCTGTAATATTGCCAACTTTGTATTCTAACACCAACAAAAAGTTCCTCATTGATTATTAAGACTTTAAGATTCAAAAACTATGACTAAAGTGATCTTTTAACATTGTAAAAATGAGGTTTCTGATTAAGAAAACCCTAGAGGCTATATATGTTATGACATATGACTCACAATTTTCCAGATGGATATGTATTATTCAGAAAGGATGGGTGTGAACATGGAAAAATAGGTTTTAAAAGCTATGCTGGTGGAAAAAATCTGACAAGTAAGGTTTAATCATTCCTCACTTTTTACAAAATATTTAATGTCTATAATTTTGATAAATGTCTCTTTGGCTATTATTAAAAGGATATATTTGTTGACATATCAATTCATTAAATAAATGAAAGGGATCATGTACAACATGATGTTTCACACTGGCAAGAATTCAAACAAGGATCCCATGTGGCTGTTACATGCAGAGTGCTTGTGGTGGGGTAGAGAATGGAAGGCATGCCTCCACAATGAAGGCAGGATGTAAACAATGGAGGTATGCAGCTAGAGTCAAAGGTGGAATGTAAACAGTGGAGAGAGGCACACAGCTAGGAGTCCAACTGGGAAGAATCTTAGGAAGCAGTGGAAAGACAGAAATTTCCAAGTCAGAATAATTACAGGTGGGTACAAAAACCCAGAGAAGGTTTTAACATGACAAGGTGTTTAATTTTCTTAACATTATATTGGTTATAACATGTGCAAAGCAAGACAAATGATCTTTATTAATTCATAGAAGTAGAATAGGGCCGTATGTGAGATTTTGGAAGTAAAGAGATGGGGCAAACAGTTGAGAAAAACCATACTCTTGGGAAGTTACTAGTTTCATTTTAAGAATTAGAGTCCCAAATACAACTACAAGTAGAAGGAAGTTGATCCAAAGTAAAAGGCCCAATAGTTAAAGCTGCTAATCTAGACGAGGACAAATAAACAGGAAAAAAGGAGCAACATCATTATCATCAACAACAAAATCTAAAAAAAATGAAGTAAAATGGCCTCTTGGTCAGATGTTAAAGGAAAAGAATAGTAAGTCAGTGGTGTGCCCTGCACACTCCGTGAGACATGGAGGCAAAGACCACCCAGGAACGTGGGTCATGAGAGGTGGTGGAAGGAGTCAAACCACACCCCAGTCCTTCCAAGACCCTGCTGCCCTCCATATTGCTTATGCAAGAATGGGGAATGAGTGAGATCTGAGTATATCAGGACAGGAATACAGAAAACTGAAGGATATCTCCCCAGGTTACTCTGATTCCCTTGTGAGATGGAAGGTCAGCTCCACTGTGGAGCTGGGAAGCTAAGTGTCTGGAAAGCCCGATTTGAACATGATGCCAGATGCAGGAAGGATGTGTAGTTTGTGTGATGTTTAAGTCTTATCTTCAGACTTTCCTTGGGGAGAGGTTAGAGTCTATGTTTTTAAACTTTGACACAGAACAAGGCAGTTTCCTAAGTAAACAGGATTCTCCCATCAGTGTCACTGAGACTCTGCTGCTCATTTTCAAGACTGTGAGTGTTTGCATTCAAAGCACACCATAGGTGAAGGGTGACAATAAGCCAGCCATTTCAGCCATTTATCATCCTCAAAACTGCTGTGCCTCATAAGATTTTACATTTTCACTATCGAATTTTTTTTTTTTTTTTTGAGACAGGGTTTCTCTGCGTAGCTTTGCGCCTTTCCTGGAGCTCACTTGGTAGCCCAGGCTGGCCTCGAACTCACAGAGATCCGCCTGGCTCTGCCTCCCGAGTGCTAGGATTAAAGGCGTGCGCCACCACCGCCCGGCTTCAAATGTATTTTTATGTACTTGTTCACTACTCAAACTTGAAAACTCTATGCCAAAGTTAGAACTAGAAGAACAATTATCTTTATATTTGCATTCCTTCCTTGTAATAGTCAGTGTTTTGGTTCTCACTGTTTCTTCATTTTATGACACACATGCCTGCAGGAATGATGATTGGTTCAGTTTTGGAAAGTACAAAGGTCTGCAGGAGGCAGCAGTGAGGAGGGAGGTATGGAGGGAGAGAGAAAGGGGGAGGTAAAGATAGATCTCCAGTCAATCAATCAACAAGAGCTGTTTTCTTCTCTACATAAAGCGGTACTACTTCCCTGGTGCCTCAATCTAACCGGTTAATATGAGCAAACAGCCTTTAAATGCCCCAATACTGGATTAAAATACACTTGGATTATGGTTGCATGATAGATGCTAGGTATTTTGTGTCTAAAACAGATAAAGAAGAATGTGATCTGATTTGGGGCTCCCTTAAAAGTATCACAGTACTAGAGAACTCTGCCTTTGCAGGATCTTTGGTGAGTTACTGTGAGCTAGATAAAAATCACACCAGTTATGACTGATTCAGACTCATTTTTTGTGTGTCAATGTCTTGGCTAAACTTGTGGATTGTATAGTTCCCAGAAGATCTTAGGAGAAGTACCATGTTGCCCATTAATGTCTCATTATCTTCAGCCTTTTTACTTCACCTATTCTACATGACCTTGGCCAGTCACGTAATCTTCCAGCTCTCCCATTTGCTTAGCTATAAAACAACCCACTGATGCTCCAAAGACTTACAGAGACAACCGTAGGGGTTAAACATCAAAATTACAAGGACGTCAGCAATACTAAAGGAAATGCGGCAGAACTGTGTGATTACCTGCTAGCATATTCAAGACTGAAAATATAATTTAGATTGTATAGCACACATACTTTTTAGTGTATGTGCACAAAACACCTTAATTTGCTATAAATAGATGCAATTATAACCTTTTTGGGGCTAAATTAGTAGCTCTCTAATAAAATAAATTAGCCCCCCCCTTTTTTTTTTGGTTTTTCGAGACAGGATTTCTCTGTGTAGTTTTGGTGCCTGTCCTGGATCTCACTCTGTAGACCAGGGTGGCCTTGAACTCACAGAGATCCACCTAGCTCTGCCTCCCGAGTGCTGGGATTAAAGGCGTGCACCATGGCCCAGCTGACCTTATCTTCTTAGAGTAGGTTGGTTATCTTGCCTGATAAACACTAACAAAGTACTTCATAAGGTCAAGTTGGTTTTCCACTGAAGAAAATAACAAAAACCTTCAAACACTTCACTTGAAGATATAGCTGAATACTGGTCTCACCTTCAAAACTGTTTATAGTGGAAATGTGAAGGCTACCAAATGAAAAGGATAAATTGTAAGTACACATAGCATCGAGTTCAGCATGTGCCGCCTTCCCAGTTAGCTGATGAAGATGGGGCTTCCCTGGGTCATGGCTGGGAAGGCCACTTCCTCTAGAAGGTAACTGCACTAGCTTTAAGAAAGTCAAGACTGAGCACAAAAGCCTATTTGCCAGCATTACCATAGGCACCAGTAGCGGGATCTGAGAGAAGAGCATCCTTTGTTTTTAACTATGCTAAGAATCTTCCTAAATTGCACTCATGTGCTTAGAACTAATAGTGAGCTAAGGGCACTGCTAATGTTTGATGGAAGTTGAAAACATTGCCATGGTGTGAGACCATGGTCAGATTCGGATTTGGGGAATTCACGATGATTATACATGCTGCTACAGGCAGGGTTTGTACCAATGTTGTAACATTTAGTCCCCCATATACCACTGAAACTCAACAGAGAACACCTGTATTATCCCCACTTCTGAGATGATTGAGTAAAGGACTCTTTGGGCTCACTGTCATCCAATGTGAAGAATGTAGTCTTAATAGCATGGGAGTTTTCTTCACTCTTGGGATCACCATTTTTCTAAAAAAAAAAAAATCGATCATGCTGTACAAGGAATAAGAGAAAGAGCTATGCTTCATGTTGCTTTTGATGTAATGATTTATTCCTAAGAACACTGCTGGCAATAATTCGCTTGGGAATTATCTTTTCTTACATGTGCATTATTAGCAATTCTGGTGATTTATTTGGAATGTGACCTTCCTATTTTTAAAGAATAGTATTTGAAAAACAGAAAAATATGACTCTGAATTCTCTCTGTATAAACAAAAAGATTATAGTTCTTTACACATATCCATATTATATATAGGTAAATTCACATGATATTGAAACCTTCCATTTTTGCATATATATTATGTAAAAAAGAATCTAAACACTGAAATCAATGCACACTGTACAGAAGATGGAACTTTGGAGAGGTGTGAGCAGTTGTGTAGGGTACTAGTGACTCAGGTTATTACCACCCAGACCCTATTCATGTTAGATACAAAGCCCAGGAGTTCAGGCAGGTTCATTCTGTGTCTTGTTTAACTTTTGTGGACTTGAAGATCCCGTGACCCTGCTTCCTCCTGTGCCAAAGCACTGGCTGCTCTCTAACTGTTATTCCCTTTTACCTCTGAGTAGGTAGGGATGCTCTGGAAAGAATACTAGTTAAGCAGATAGATCTTCAGTTTGTTTGTTTTGTGGAGCTGGGAATGAACCCAGGGTGATATCCATAGTAGACCAACAATCTACTGTTGAGCCCCATTCTAGGCTAGTTTTTACATTTACTTTTTGGAGACAGGATCTCACTAAAGTCCTCATCCAGGCTGTCCTGAACTCAAGATCCTCCAGCATCAGCTTTATTTGAATTGAGTTACAAGCATGGCCAGCAAGCCTGGCTCTAGCCTGGGTTTTAATGCTTGCTTTAATTCCCCTGAGCACCAGTTTCTCTGTCAACAAAACATGGCACTCCTGTGCCTGTCTTTGAGAGATGCTGTGAAGACTAAATACTATAATGAAGCCATAGATAACCCAGCATGAGCCTGAACTGCAGTTCACGACTTCAGTGTATAAATTATTTTACAGAGGATTTGAAGAATACCCTGTAAGTCTGATTCAGACATTTTGTTCACTCTAATTTTTCCCTAGCCCTAACGTTAATAAGATTCTAGTGTCCACATAGCTCTGAGTCCTAATATTTCATTTTCCCTCCATTTGGCTATGTCAAAACCTTGAGTGTAAGTGCTGTGATCTTTCTGCTTTGATCTGGGCTGTCGCTACATGGATGTTTGAGCAACAGACCCCTGGCTACATTAGGATGTTGATAACATGCAAAGAGGGGGAATATCATCCTCAACTTCTGGGCAGCCAGTTCTGCTGCCATGGCTCACATAATAGATCACAGAAGAAACATTTCTGAACTGGCCTTTAGAATTTCATATTACTGCAATTATGGTTTCAATTCATATTTAACCACGAGAGGAGATGCCAGTGCAGTAAGTCCTTCTGTACCATGTGTTGCCTTAGCACAGCTGCTGAGAGTGAACCAGACGATAGGTTGCATAGAACAGGCAAGGCACTCACTTGCATCGTACACAAAGACACACTGAGACTTATTTTAGCACATAGTCCTGAATCACGGATGAGACATATATATTCTGTCTCAAGAGGCACAAAGGCACTTGAAACATGTCTTCATTTTTTGTTGTTGTTGATTTTTTGAATTTTTTGTTTGTTTATTTGCTTTTGTCAGAGTCCATTTCTTTTCTTAGACCACAGCTGTGAATGCTCAGAATATCACCTCTGAACCCACAGAATATTACCTCTGGATGTAATAAAAATATATTTCTAATAATTGCATCCACCTTCTAATATCACTACTGACTGTGAAAAATCAGGTCAATTAAACCTTGGACTACATAATGACTTCTTAGAGATAGAACAGTCTAGAATCAAGTTCACCTATATGAAATCATATTTTCCCTAACTTATGACTACCATTTTCATTAATTATCACTTATTTCTTATTTTATACACATTTATTTTATTTTCAATTAATATTCAATTTATTTTTATTACCCCCTTACCATCTACATGGCAGCATTCTAGAATTCAGATGCAGAACTCCTGGATACTATAGAACACATTAACATGTCAGTAAAACAATACCCTGTGAAGACACTGTCTTTATAGCACGTTCCGTAGGACACAAGCCATATATCACAAGAGCATGTCAACCACAGGGGTGACAGGAGCCTATCCTATGGAGAAAGGCATCACTCAGAATCACACTGCAACACCAAGGAAAACTCAGCAATGTGTCTCTGCTTCTTTTTGACCTTCTGTTGTTGCTTATTTGAAGATCCTGGCAACTGTCAGTGATGGAATATTCATGAGGCTATAGTCATTCCAAGACTAAAATGTTAGATTCTGCCACTTTTTCATAGATGGCTGCAGAAGTGGGATTTCATTTAAATAGAAGTCTTTAAAAAACACATCCTACACACATGAGTCAGTAAGAACTGTGGATGAACCATGAATGTGATTTCCATGAATGATAAATCCTGCTTGCCTGCCTACCTGGGACATGTCTACTTCTGTTTTTAATGTTGGTGGTTTGACAATCTATTAAAAGATTGGGAAGCTCTTGATTGTTCCTATAGAGAAAAAATTCATTGAATATTTCATATTAAATTGAATAGTAATTTGCCATGATCACATGTGATCTTATAATGGAGCCCTAAACTATAGTAATAGTAAAACATTTGAGAATAAATAAAAGCATAAACATACTTTCAGGCACCTTTCTCCATTAACAATCCTTCTGCTTGTAAGCACATGGTAAACACACGCAGGCAGTGTCTCATAATTCTATGCAAATATCAGCAAGAGTTTTCAATTTGGCTTCCTCAATAGCTACATAGGATTATTATGAGTGTAATAGTTTTATGTTCAAGTGGGATTCTACTTTATTAAACTCATTGTTAATCAAATCAGTCAAGCTCCCTCTGGAATTTTAATTTACACCTTTGCAAAATATTAGTAGTGATTAATGTGTGATTTATTCACATGTTTGATTATTCATATACAGCTTGAAAATGCAGCTTTCACTTTTCTAAGCTGTCTTCATTTACCTTTAGTTATGCTGGAAAGCTATACATGTAGCCCTTACAGGTTACAATTAATTTTTGTAACATGACTGTTAATACATTCATGATCAAAACAAAATATACCTAAATATTAGTTTTGAGGAAGAGACTGTTATTGCTTCTGAATTTCAAATGGTTGAGATATTGTAGCAAAGTAACACATGGAGAGTTTCAGTTGGTGCAAGCGGGATGCCCATGAGAACAGTTTCTAACACTGAGACTACAGTGGGCATTGAGGGTACATCTATGTGTGGCATACTTATCAGTGTTCACATTTTGCACGAGTCCAAGTTGTTCTGCATCCAGTCCAGTTCTTGCTCAGAAAGAGTCCTGTGATTCCCTTGCAACGCCAGCCACAGGAATTGGAAAATCTACTACCACTCAGAATAGCTTTTAAAGACTTCCACCCCATGTGTGACTTCATAGTTGCTTTTCCACAGGAAACCCCCTGTCTACTCCAAGGCTCAACACTGCAAATAAACTCCAACTCAGGTTCTATCTGTGTTTATTGAGCATTTATCACATACATGATTAATATCTGATCTTGGGGTTGACACACTACAATGGGCAATACAATTTCCTTTAGAGACTATTGAGGTCCTGAAGGCCCAACAGCTTGGCTGAGAATCCACAGTTAGATGCAGCCCTGATCTTGTCCTGTACTCCAAACCCAGTGAGTTTTGCTTGAAACCTTCCCTGCCTGTTTAGTTACAGCTCCTGGACCCCTTCCATTAGAGTCTGGATGTGAACATTGAATGCAACCATGTACATGGACTTCTTGGTAAGCTGTGATGAGAAGAAAGGTGAGGGCTAACCTGCTCTCTACTTATCTTTACGTCTTTGTTTTGCACTGTCTGGTTAATGAGAGTCCATCTGAGTTCATGCTTCACCAGAGAAAGGCAGCCCTAGCATAGCATCATTTTAGGAAGAACAGGCAATCATGGATGCAGGTAAGCACCCCCATTTTCAATTCTTATCAGAATCTAGGCATTAGAAACAAGTTCTTTTTTCTTTTTCTTTTTTCTTTTCCTTTTTTCTTTTTGGTTAAAGATAATACTTTTCTCTGTTTTTGCTGAGTATTTTGTGACCCATTAAGCAGAGAATGATGTCTGAATCGCACACAAAACTGTGGCAGGGTTCTTAGATGAGAACTTCACCTTTGAAAAAGAAAGCTGAGTCAGTTGTTTAATTCTGAAGGGAGGAACCTTACTACCTCATTTTAGTTAGGGTAAGACTAGTTAAACACCCCTTACCAAGTGGAGCCAGGAAGCTGTGGTGGGAAAGTCTGTGCTCTCTGATCAACGTTACTGGCTGAAACCAGAGCCACATTTACCTACTTGTATATGCTTCAATGAATATAGGTTAAAACCCAGTTGGGCTCTAAAGTTGACTCCAAGACTGTCATTTCAGAATCTGATCCTTTCATTACTAATCTATATGTATGAATTATTTCCATTTACAGTGATCAATATTATTCCCATTTGTCCCTTTCTCTCAGAGTTCACTTGCTCTAGACATGGCTTGAATAATCCATTTCCTCCTGGACAAAGAAGCACAGGCGGCAAAAACACTGGAATAAAACACTCCCTTTTCCAACCAGAGGTTAGGTTATCATAATGAACCATGTACTCAACATTCATAAGCAAGATGTTACATAAAACAGCCACTGGACATGTAATGGCTGTCATTTAAGAAATACAATTTCCAGGCACACAGAAGTAGATGAATAAATGTGCTATGTTTGGCCCAGGCAGATAAAAATACATTATAAAACATCCTAGGTATATATATGAAGACTATAGTGAGATGAGGAGCCAAAAGAAAATTGTAAATGAGTATGTATATTAATTCGTATCTAACTGTTTCTGCTTTAAGCTATTTTTTAAACTGCTTTGCCAGCTTTAGGATGTTTACAGTTTCTAGGGACCACTTTAAATTATAAAAGCAATCATACCTTATGTTTTAAATATGTGCTAATACCATCTATTCATGTTTTCTGGGTGCATTTCTTGGGACAAGAGACTTGCAGAGCAATACTACATAAGGCATAATCTAATCACTGTAGAAAAAAGTGCCTAAGAATGATATTGAGATTATATGTATATGCATATATACATATATGCACACACACACACACACACACACACACACACAGCCAATGTGTATAGCATACCAGATAATGACCACAATAATAAATAAAGAATAAAGACAAAGGAAAATGAGATAATAAGTGACTAGTAAAGTTTCTGATAAATATTTAGATTTTTGTTGAAGTGAATTTTCACACATACTAAAGGGAAAGATTTAAAAAGAAAATCTATTCTTCATATGTGCTTCATAGACTACAGGATGTTTCTGTAGCTCACATAACTAAGAATCCATTATTTCAACCTTATAACTTGGAAAGCTTCAGCAGGATTATGAATTCTATCAGAGACTGTTCTTAATTAGAAACCAATGTAGAATAGCTTATCAAATATTTTATTTCTTCCATCAAAAATCCACACAGGATTGTTTGGTGACTTTGCTTTGAAGAAAGTGTCTTTTATTACTTATTTTAGTACAACACATTAAAATCAAATATCTCCTGTAGCAAAACGATTCAAGTCCCTGAAACTCAAATAATTTTCTAATAAAAAATGCATGAGACAAATAAATGCACTTTATGTTCCACAAGAAAAGGCAGTTTCAACAGGCTAATGCTCAGAGAAAATTCATTTTATCAACCAGCCATTTCATTCTTTGGTGCTGTTACAAGCTCCTTCCAGTTGCTAGGCAACCATAATTCATAGTACCTTTTAATGGATACTCTGCTACTGCTGAGAACATTAAGGTGAAGAGAATAAATGCCTTGGGTGAATCTTGAAATCTTTCATTATGCATGTCATTCTATTCCTGTAATGCTATAATGCTGAAATGTTTCTGTGGCAGGAAGCACAGTTGCAGTAATTGCATATTCCACTCATATGTGTTTTGTAAGCAGAGCAGCACGTACTTGTCTGAAATGAGTTATTTCAAACATGATTGAAATTGGACTTTTCTACTTCTAAAGGTAGTAAATAAATCTAAAGAAAGAAAGAATGGGTTTAGAGTAAAATGTCTGGAAATTTCCAGGAAGAATAAAGAAATCTTACAGCACAAATCAAAAGTAATCAAGCTGGTTCAAGCTTGATCAGGGTGGTTTATAAATATGTGGTACATACAAGTTGAAATGTAAAAATACAACAATAGGCAAGGAATAGCCTGCAAGCCAGGATACACAGGCGGGTTTCACAATGAAGTGTATGGATGCAAGAGACATTTGGGGTCTAAATTTTATAGAATAGGGCTAGCATGTACTGGTGTGTTTGCTACAAGTCATGGCTATAACACATTGGGAAATATATTATATGTTAATGTAATATTTTGTTGTTTGTAAAATACACTATTTTGGTTTAAATCATTTTTCCTGATATTGATGCCTTATCTGTATTTATTTATTTATACATTGATGCATCTCATTCTATCAAAACTAAACATGGGTTTATAACTCACATCAATCTTCCTTAGAATGCATTTCACCTTCCACTCCACGACTTTTGTCCATAGTAGGTGCATGTATCCCTTACAATGTAAAAATAGCCTTTATCTGATAGATTCTACATTTAACTCTTTATTTTTTCATTTCCTTATTGGCCACCATCAATCTCTGGACTGAAAAAATGAGAACTGTAGCTCTGTCTTTATGCATGAGTGACAAATGAATATTTCAATCACCATCTAAGTGCTGATTTGGATCTTCAATGGTCCAGCTGGAGGACGGCTATAGGGCAGGTTTTTTGCCTTATCCACATCTGTGGAATCAGAATCTTTGGGAATGAGCATTGGCAGGGGAGACATCTTCTTGGGAACTGAAATGCAAGCTCAGAAGAGAGTTTCAAGTCTGGTGACTTCTCCCAGCCAGAATCCTGGTAATGCTCCCACTCTCATCTGCAGGGACATTCCTTGTAAAGATGACTTACACATTCTGGAGAGATGAGGGCACTGATAATGCTATTTGTTAAAAGAGGAGAGGGTAAGATAGAAATATTCCTGTCCTCTGGACACTGGGATTATTTAAATTTTTTTCAACAACTGATTGCATTATGGCCACCACTTCACAGGGAAATGTGGTCTGTTATGTCTTAAACATACTGCTACACTTAAGGCTAGAGATTTTTTTTTATGTGAGATTTCATTGTACTTGAAAATTCAGGGGAACTTCATGCACATTTACTTGCTTAGAATAATGCCAGCTACACTAGTTCTGGATAAGTGTCATCACTGTCACAAGGCCTTAAAATTACTTTAAACTATCTTCTGCCATCCTATTAACTGTTGGCTGGTAGCCCAGGCTGAATTCTGACAATGAAAGTAGCTGTCCCAAATAAAAATAATACTGTTTACCACCAAAAAGTATCTTTGGATGGAGCACAACCTTTTGTGAAAAAAATACCAACTGAGTGACAGCATTCCTATAGTCCACGTTAAGCAGCGATCATAGGAATAAACCACTGCAGAATTAAGTCAGAGCAAGACTACGGGGTCAAGACAGAAGACAGTTGTGTAAGCATGGGAGCCACAGAAACACAGCATTAAAAACATCTCCAAAATGGGTGCTGAGGGAATTGACCGTGTCACACCTGACCATGACACAGTAGACTTGCTGCCTTTGCATTTGGTGTTAAAATTACAGGTCTCACTCACATGCCATCGGCATCCCATAGCAAAAGTACTTCTTGTAGGAGGGGGTGGTTACTCAAAAGCCTTTGGACAAATTCCAACAGTGTAATTATATCCCATCTAAGTTCCCCCTGTAGCTTCACCTGGATAAGGTATTTTTCACTTCTAATCCAAAGCTCATGTGCAGTTTTTCTCTGCCCTGCTAACCAGATGTTGTGTTCTGGTCCCTGGCAGTATTGGAAGTGGAATCAGATGGGCTTCCCAGTCTTAATAAGGGATCTTTTGAATGATGGCTAATACTTGCATTACTGAAATCCCCACTGAAGCAGGGGTACAAGCTATACTGAGAAATTTCAAACAGAGGACAACCATGGTTATCACCTGCTCTTGTGTCCTTCCTTTGAGGAAAAACACACTGAATTGTTAATGAGCTCACACTGACCCAGGGCCCATTAGGTGGACTACAAATATTTCATTAATGAGCTGCACCAAGTTCTATAAATGAGTATTCTCAGATGCAGAACTCTTAACCTGGATTCCAGTCTGCTGACCCAACACTCTCATCACAGTGTTACTATGATCTCTACATGTTTCTAATAAAATGGATTGTTTTATGCTTGGCCATAATGTTGAGATGACCAAGCAGTATAAAAATGACCACATAGGGGCTCCTAGCAGTGGGATCAGGACCTTTCCCTGGTGCTTAAGCTGGCTTTTGGGAACCCAACCCCCAAACTGAGTTGCCTTGCACAATCTTGATGCAGGGGGAGGAGCTTGGTCCTGCCTCAACTTGATGTGCTGTGCTTTGTTGACTCCCATGGGAGGCCTGTTCTTTTTCTGAATGGAGACAGAGAGGAATGGATGGGGAATTAGGCAATAAGGGTAGTGGTGGTGGGGGAACAGGAGGAAAGGAAGGAGGGGAAACTGTGGTCGGTATGTAAAAAATTAATAAAAATAGTACTGTAAAAAATAGTCACATAGGTAATTCTAAAACCTTATTCAAGCATAGGAAAGATTATAGGGGGGCCTAGAGAGATTGCTCAGTAGTTAAGAGCACTGGCTGTTCTTCAGAGGACTCAGATTCGATTCCCAGCATCCACATGGTGGCTCACAACTGTTTGTTACTCCCATCACAAGGGATCTGACTCCCTCTTCTAGCTTCCACCAGTACTATATGCAAGTGATGCGAAGACAAACATGTAAACAAAACAGCCATACACATATAATGACGATGATGATGATTCCATGTTTAGAAAACTGGGTACAGATCACATTCTAGAAAAAGATGCCTGCTGTGTTCTAGTGAGAAAATCATTAAAAAAAATAGTGACTTGATAGATATAAGCAACGTACTAAAATGCTGGACCAGTAGACTGACAATGTAATAAAATGCAGAAAATGCTTTTATGCTGTTAGTTGTATGGCTTGTTTTTTTTTGTATTAGTTAAATAATGTCTTTCATGCCTAGCTATACATGTCATGATTGGAGGGGGACTACCAACACACACACACACACACACACACACACACACACACACACACCACACCATACAGTGTTTACTGCTCAGTATACTGCTGAGATGCAAGCTATAGTTCCCAGCAGTCCACACAACACAGCTGTCCGTTAGATCACTTGCGGATTTTCCAGATTACAAAGAAAGCATTTCATTCTTCCCTCCTCCCTCTGCCTCCTCAGCCTGCTAGGGCTCGCACACTGCTTCCACCCCTGGCAGACTCTGAAATGCCACAGTTACCTGTGTTCTGTTGACACAAAATGACAAGCCCTACCAGTTGATTCCAGACTGGCCTAGAAACACTAGCTACCTGCCAACAGCCACTTTCATTTTTCACTCTCAGGCAGTGGCAGCAGAGGCCTAACTGTGTTAATGGTCCCATTGTCCATGCTTCCTGTCCCCACATGGCATGGGCTAAGAAGGAATTCTATTCAACATTTCGGCAAGCTCACCATGCCTCTCCCAGGGGAGGAGGCCTTTGAGCATTTACTGAGCAGATAAGTGAAAGTACCCAGAACTGAGTGGATGGAACGATTGAGCACTTTGTGGACGAAGCAGAAAAGGTTTAGAGTGTACACCTGTTCTCATGGTTGTTTATCAGGATATCACATCAGGTCATGTGGTGGTTTGAATGAGAACAGCCCCCACAGGCTCATATATTTGAATGTGTGGTCCCCAATTGGTAAAACTGTTTGGGAAGGATCAGGAGGTGTAGCCTTGGTAGCAGAGGTGCCAATGGACTTTGGTGGGCTTTGAAGTTTCAGAAGCCCACTCCATTTCCAGATAGTTCTCTCTGCCTCCTACTTAGGA
Source organism: Peromyscus leucopus (assembly GCF_004664715.2). NCBI lineage: Eukaryota > Metazoa > Chordata > Mammalia > Rodentia > Cricetidae > Peromyscus > Peromyscus leucopus. Next base: position 23,981,581 of record NC_051064.1, on the reverse strand, counting down.
ATAAGGAGGCAAGCTCTCAGCTACTGCTCCAGCAGCATGCCTGCCTGCTTATTGCCACAATCTCTGCCATGATGGTCATGAACTCTAAACCTCCAGAACTGTAAATCCCCAATAAACTCTTCTATAAGTTGCCTTGCTCACGGTGTTTTAGAAGCAATGAAAAAGTAGCTAAGACAATGTATAAGCATCTCATTCACCAGTGTTGGGGTTTGTAGGCAAAGGAAGGGGTTGATGAGATGGTCAACAAGGCACTTCCCAGATCTGAAACACATAAAAAGTTCACTTTTCAAGTTCTTTTTGTATTACACAGACAGTGCTCAGTGAGAAGAGGTGAGGTGATGGAAGGGTAGTGGTTATGCAAGCAGTGAGACAATCCCTCAGCGACAATCATGTTTATTAATTAAATCACTACTTTTCTAAGCAGCTATCTCACTGAGGTCTCACTGTCAGACAGACAATGCTTACTGGCTGAACATTTTCTGATCTGTACAGTCTTTATTGGAAAGACAATTACGGTCTACTTTGATGAGTCTTGCTCTCTTTTGAAAATGAAAAAGTTCTTGCAGCACTCATGCTGTGCAAGGATGATGATTGTCATTTCCAGTGGAGTTTATCCTTGTGAGCAGAGCATGGTAGGGATTTAGAAATCTGCTATTGGCTCTGCCGAACTTCCTTCTGATTCTAGAAATTGTTCCCACTTTCTCACTGTTGTGTGCACTGGATCTCCAGTGCATGGGAGCACTCAATGAGAGGCATGCTCGCACTGCTCCTTTGTGTTGTCAGAAGAGTTCGGGTTGTAATTTGGAGTCTCTTTCATTAGCCAATCATCAGTGTTGGCATGGTGGCAGCTTAGTCACATGTTCCTGAGGAAGATCAGGCTGCCTTGTCACAGCCCCAACGGAGACTTGAAGCCAGAACTCAGAAGCAATGTATAAGTTTGTCTAGCATTTTCAGACCATTCTCCTTTTAATTACCATCAAATTAAATTTCACCCCTTTTCATTCTTTGTTTAAGAATGCACTTTCCTAGGAATGTAAAATATTAACAGATATTTACAGTCTGCAAAAGCTTTCTATCAATCCTTCCATGAAACAAATTTAATTGTAATCTCAATATTAATTTGAACTTGACGGGGATGACTATTACCTAAATAGAGAAAATGAATTTTTTGTCGAGCAACAATGCTTTCTTCAGCCCTCTGTCTGCTCCAGTATATCTACCGAGAGGATCATAATAACCCAAGAAGAACATGCAAAAGTCGTATTTTAGTTGTGCAATGAAAAAATAGTGGCTGTCCAATATCATTTGTCAAAGTAAGAAGAAAAAATGGAAAAACAAAAACAGAGACCCATCCAGTGAAGGTCACAGCCAATAACATTTCAAATAACAGAGAAGGAAGCTGGGGCATCGGATGGAAATTGCCTGCCGTCTGCTGGAGAATGTTAATGGAGTGCTACGTCACATTATAAAATGTTTAATTGTAACCCCATTTTAATAACAACATCTGATTAAATGAAAAGACGCCTTGCTGATCGCAATTACAATCTGTCAAACTGCATATTTATTTACAGTTTGGTTTTCTAAAACCACAAGATAAAAAAATAAAACTCTATTCAGCTTGTCAGGAAACTATAATTATTGTGTACCCTTCTGTCAGTTTCTGCATAAAACTTTTGGTCCTAAAATGGATCTAATTATATCTACATCAACATTTTTATAAATGCAACATTTTTTTCTCCATCTCAGTGAAATCTTTGTCATTAACTAGGAAAAGCATATTCTCTCTTTTAAAAAGGCATTAGCTAGGCTTGTTTGCTTTCTTGCCTTCAAGATGTTATGAAATAAAACATCCTTTTCAAAATACAAAAATATTTGCTTATGTCTCCTTTCTTCTGGCATGAGATTATGAATAAATCCAACAGTTTGGGGTTTCCTGACAACATGAGTTTTTATTGTCTAGGGTACCATGAAATTTCTTCAATCTGTAGCAACAAAAATATAAGTCTTTTCATAAACATAACCGAGATGCAAAGCTTAGAAATCTACAGACACCAGCAGAATTGAGATGCTGGGAGCCAGAAGGGAAAGATTGTTCAAATGGGACAATCGAGGTCTTCCTTTCTACGGTAAGCCTTCTGCCTTTCCCTGCTCACCGACTCCCAAAATGCCCAGTGGCTGCACTCTTAGTTAGCCACCTTGTCAGAGAACTAATGAAATGGTGGGTATAGCGATATATGCTTATAAACCCAGCATTTTGAGGTAGAGACAGGAGGCTCACCACAAGTTCAAGGTCAGCATGGGTGATGAAATAATACCTTGTCTCAAACAAATAAGCAGCCAGCAAACAAACCATAGATGTGTCCCAAACACTGGACACATGGCACCGCTCCACCTGCCTTCCATAGACGTGCCCCAAACACTGGACACACTGAATCACTCTAGCTGCCTTCCATAGACATGTCCCAAACACTGAACACACCGCATCACTCCACCTGCCTTCATCTCCTGCACATCCATGTGGATGAAAGAGTCACTGATCTGGTCCTTGGAATTTGCACCCAGATGTACGTGAGTGATGATG